>NC_000068.7:151764349-151766849 GCF_000001635.26 Mus musculus
GATGCTGAGATTGCTGGAAGATCCTCCCTGATTGCTGTAGCTTTGGGATCCAGAAGCACAGAGGGTTGGGGGGACTGGGTTGCTGGAGAATGGGGTCCAGACTGAGGAGTGAGGACAATGCTATTGTGCTGCTCTCTTCCTTCTCCTTCCTGCTTCTCCCCCTCTCCTTTCCTTTCCCTCACCCTCTTACCTCCTGCCAGCTGATGAGGTTTGTGTACCTGTCTATGAGTGGACCATGTCTCTAACTCAGCTTTCCCAGGCTGTGCACTGGCCTGGCAGGAGCAGGAAGAACCAGAAGCAAAAGGTGTATTCAAAGGGGCAGAGGGACCAGGTTGTAGGCCGTGCTCCCAGAACCCTCCACAAGGCCACTGTGCTATCTGAGCTCATGGCTCAGTTGGCACCAATGGCCTTGTCAGCACCTTAGGAGCTGGCCATTGTCAGTTCTCTGTGCAATTTGCAGCACTGGCATGAGAAAGGGCTTCTTTCCTATTTTCCCATCTGCTCCTTACTAAGACTGTTCAAGGGCAGCTGCACATAGTTCAAGGGGAAGTTTTAAAAAATACTCTCCATTATGGCCCGGGCATCATCCTTGTGTTAACTGACAGGGAGCATAAAAACCCTCATGGTCATCACCTGGACTCAGACATCTCTAGTCTTAAGTCTTGTCCTAGTGTCTCTGCTTGGAACCATTGCTTACCTTCCCACTAATCTGTACTTCAGAACTTCACTCCATCATAGGGAAGGCCTTCTGCTCTTTCTAGTGGTATTTATGCTTTAAGTTCACATTCAAACATCACTACTACCAGGCAGTCGCCAGGAAGCTACACTAGTCAAGAGTCTGTGTACTAGACTTTGCTCATACAACAGTGTCCATGTCCAAAGCAATTGACACCACTTTACAAATTCCTGGCACTGACTTACTTGGGTACTGCTGCATAACAGTTTGGAGCACACGGAAACTGGGCACCAACAACCTTCATCACTGTGGTAAAATACATGAGAACATCAATCAAAGGGGAAAAGCTCTGATTGAGTTCATGACTTCAAATGGTTCACCTGTGGTCACATGGCTCTGTTTCTCTAAGGAGGAGAATATTACAGTGGAAGCACGTGGTGGGACAAGGCTGCTTTCCTCATGGCAGTCAATAACCAGAGGGTGGGAGGGGGAAGAAGAAAAAGAAGAGGAGGGAGAGGGAGGGGGAGGGAGGGGATGGGGAGGAGAAGAAGAAGGAGAGGGAGAAGAAGAGGAAGAAGAACAACAACTACTACAACAAGAACAGGAACAAGAAGAACAACAAGAACAAGAAGCAGCAGCAGCACCACCATCACCACCACAAGATGGGGACAAGATATGCCCTTCCTGTGGTTGTCCCCCTGGGTCCTGCTTCCCCCTCCAGTTGGGCCCTGACTCCTGATAGCTTGTGCTGATGAACTCATTAAACAGTCATCACCCTGGTGATCCAACCACTCCTCTATAGCAAGAGCAGCAAGAGCAGCATCCTCGAGTCTTTGGAGGAAACACTCAATATGCAAACCATAATATCTCCCCTGAGGCTAACCACCTGCTCTTCTCTGGATGAATACTGTGATCTATTAACTTAGTTCCTGGGACTGAACCCCATGTGTGTGTGTGTGTGTGGGAGGGAGGGGTGGGGGGTAGGTTGATGTCAGGAGTCTTCCATGACAGTTTTCCACCTTATTTTATTTTACTTTATTTTATTTGAGACAGGGTTTCAGTATGTAGCTTTGGCTGGGACTTACTGGATAGTAATATGTAGACCAGGCTGGTCTAGAACTCACATGTGCCTCTACCTGCTGACTACTGGGAATAAAGACATGTGACATCACGCCATGCTCTATCTACCTCATCTTTTGATGCACCGTCCCTCACGGAACCTAGAGGGAATAGATTGGTTAGATAGGCTGGCCAGTGAGCTCCAGGGATCCACCCCCAGGGATCCGCCCCCAGGGATCCACCCCCCTGCACAGATTACACAGGTTACATATCTGAGGGCCATCCCTAAATCTTTTACCTGCCTAAGGGGATCTGAGCTCAGTTTCTCAGGCTTTTGTGGTAACCGCTTTACTGGCTGAGAAATCCTCCAACCCCCACGCCCACCCCCACTTTATTCTCAACAGTGATAATTTTTATTTGTTCACCTGTTGGTCTTTCTCACTAACTATAAACTTACAGACCTCAACCCCAGTTCTGAGTCTGCACAGAGATGTCACATCATGATGAACTAAATGAATGAATGAATGAATGAATGATAAATAAAAGTATGTGCTCTATACATGGCATTGTGCCTGACCTATTAATTTACTGGCTGTCAGTTGACTGAGTGAGTGAATGAATGAATGAATGAATGAATGATTTGGGGAACATCACTACAACATCCTCCTACCCCTCCGGGGCAAATGTCCTCTCAGGCTCTGTTCAGTGGAAGGGGCCCCTGCTTGCTGCCTTGTTTTTCTCCCATTTTGCAAAATCTCCTGTGAC
>NC_000068.7:153696849-153854349 GCF_000001635.26 Mus musculus
ATGAAACAGGTACAGCTGCATCCCTTGGCTGGGGCAAGAGCTTCCCCCTGGCTAAGGAGGATATAGGGAGATTCTGAGCACCCTCATATGCTCCTTAAAGAGAAGTCAGTCTGCTCCCGCAAGACATGGGCAAAGCCAAAGCTTTGTCTCATCTCTGCCCACAGCTTCCTGCTTCTTTCTCCTACTTGAGACTCTGAGGAAGAGCACCCAAGGTGGCTGGTCTCTTACTTTGCCATTCCTGGTAGAGCTGGTCTCAGCATGGCTGGACCATTGGTCCTCTTGCTGTTCTGATGTTGGCTACTACCACTTCCTCTTGGCACCTCCTAGAGCACTTGGGATTCAGCCCCCTGCTGTTGGAAGCCCCCTGCGTTGTCCGTTCCTGTCCTTGAGATCCATGGTGCCAATCAGAACTTTGTGTAAAGGCAAAAGTGGCCAGTTTCCATGCTCACTCAGAAGCTACTGGCTAATGTAGAAACAATTGAAATATGGCCACCGTCAGAAACCACTTTGTTCATTTAAATGAAATTGTCATCATGGGATTGGGCAGTGGCTTTCTTGAAGGAACTGGATGCCTCCCCTTTTTATTAGGACCCCAAATGTTACTGCTTAGCTTGTAGGGAGAAAGGCATGGGCCTAGCCCTGTGCCCAGTTGCTTTATGAGTACATAGAAGATATGGGGCACTGCATGGTCTCTGTTGATGGCTGGTTTGGGGGAGACACTAGAAAAGGCCTGTCAGCAAGAAGCCTTTAGACTTTCCTTTGAATGTGTACTCTGACTCTTGCCCTCCACAGGATGCAGAACAAGCTCACAACCATCCAAGAGGAAAGCATCCAGCCTGATTAGTTACGTTCAGGTACCGTCTCCTCCTTTTCTAGGGCTCTGAGCATTTCTTTTAGCTTTCATCCTGTGGGTATCCTGAGACTCAAGAAATTAGAAGTTAAGTAAAAATCTTCATTTGTTCATTTTACCAAGATGGAAAGGTTTGAGTTATTGGGCCCTTTTTATGTGTTTCTGAAATCAGTTCTTCATATATGTAATCAATATTGTGGTAGTTTGAGTATGCCTAGCCCAGGGAGTTGCACTGTTTGGAGGTGTGGCCTTGTTAGAGTAGGTGTGCCACTTTAGTCTTGGGCTTTTAAACCCACATCCTACCTGCCTGGAAGCCAGTCTTCTCCTGTTTGCCTTTGGAATAAGATGTTGAACCCTCATCTCAGCTCCTCCTGTACCATGCCTGCCTAGATGCTGCCATGCTCTCACTTTGATGATAATGGACTGAACCTCTGAGTCTGTAAGTCAGCCCCAACTAAATGTTTTCCTTAAAAGAGTTGCCTTGGTCATGGTGTTCACAGCAGTAAAACCCTACCTAAGTCAGAAGTTGGTACTAGGAGTAGGGAGGGTATTGCTGTGATAGACCTGACCATGCTTTTGTTTGGAAGAATATGGATTTGGGGGCTTTGGATTTGGAAAACAGTGGAATGCTTTAAGTGGAGCTCACTGAGCTATCCTAGTAGGAATATGGAAGACTTGGTTGCTGAGGGTAATGTGAACAGTTCAGACCTGGCCCAAGAAGCTTCAGTGGAGAAGAATTTCAGTATATGGCTTAGAGACTGCTTTTGTAGTATTGTGGTGATGTGGCTGCTTTTTGACCTTGTCTGAAGAGTCTACCTGAGGCTAAAGTAAAAAGATTTATTCTAATTTCATTGACCATGGAATTCTCAAAAAGAATCCAGCAGAGACTTTGTTCTCTGGCTTTGTCTTATGAAGAACGTTTTAATGAAAAGGAGTTGAAAAAGGAAAAATATAAAATATATGGTTCAAGTAATAAAGGGGCACCAGGAAGTGAAATTGAGCTGAATCCTATGGGTTTTGTTTGTTTGTTTGGTTGGTTGGTTTTTCAAGACAGGGTTTCTCTGTGTAGCCCTGGCTGTACTGGAACTCACTTTGTAGACCAGGCTGGCCTCGAACTCAGAAATCCATCTGCCTCTGCTTCTCAAGTGCTGGGATTAAAGGCGTGTGCCACCACGCCCGGCTGAATCCTATGTTTAAGGAGACGAACAGATTAAGGGTGTGGTGAGTTTGGGGCAAGATCCCACCCAGCTAAGCTTATTGTTTATGATTTTGCAGTTGAACAAGGGATGACTACATATATATATATATATATATATATATATATATATATATATATATATATATATATGATATCTAGGCATTATTATAGTTGATTATTGTTTTCATTTGGACTTTTAATTTGAAATGAATTACAATCTAGAAATGAAAAGCACACTTTTGATCACACTTGGTGAAGCCTAGTTTTAGTTGATGACCCTAGTGTATTGGAGATACCACTACCATGGGATGAGCACCAAGAACAGCAGCTGCAGTGCAGTGGAGTCAACCTGAGCCTAGAGTGCTACAGAAGGCAGAGCTGGAGAAGTGACACCAGCCCTTTGGAGGAGCCCAGAAGATCATGTGTGGATCCGAGACATTAGACCAAGAAGCTGTGAGGCTGACGTTGACTTGGAGACCCCAAGATGTTAAAGATGCCAGAGCCATGGGATCCCTGCTGAGGAAAGCTGCTAACAGGGAGTGGAACTGGACCAGGAGAAAAAAGTTTGTTGCAGTCAACAAAGATGGCAAAAGGGGTTGGAGATCAGCTAGTTTCCTGTCTTGCTTTGGAGACTATAGTTAAGTGATTGGATGACTCTCAGAAGGGACCTTGAGCTTTGGATTTTTAACATTGTTGAGACTGCTATAGACTATAGGGACTTTGGAAGTTGGACTAAATATACTTTTTTTAAAATTTTATTTATTTATTTTATGTAAGTATACTGTAGCTGTCTTCAGACACCCCAGAAGAGGGCATCAGATCTCATTATGGATGGTTGTGAGCCACCATGTGGTTGCTGGGATTTGAACTCAGGACCTTTGGAAGAACAGTCAGTGCTCTTAACTGCTGAGCCATCTCCCCAGCCCCCTAAATGTACTTTTTTATTATGCTATGTTTAGGTATGGCCTCCATAGACTCATATGTTTGAACAAGCCTATGGGGGCCAAGGAGTGGCACTACTAGGAGGTGTGGCCTTTTGGGAGAAGATGTGTCACTGTGGGTGTGGGCATTAAGACCCTCATCCTAGCTGCCTTGAAGCCAGTCTTCTCCTAGTGGCCTTCAGATGAAAGTGCAGAACTCTCAGCTCCTCCTGCACCATGCCTGCCTGGATGCTGCTATGCTCCTACCTTGATAATGGACGGAACCTCTGAACCTATAAGCCAGCCCAATTAGATGTTGTTCCTGTAAAAGTTGCCTTGGTCATGATGTCTGTTCACAGCAGTAAAACCCTAGCCAAGATAAATATTGTTGATAAGGTACTTAATACTTAACATAGCAAAATGCACTTATTCTAACTTGGTCATAACATGTTTGGACTTTCTGCTTTGCCTTATTTTGTTTTGTGGTGAGACAGGACGTGGCTTCTCTGCTGGGCCTAGAAACCTTTGTGCAGACCACAGCTACAGTCATGCCACCACACATGACTTTTTTTTTTCCTTGCTGGTTCTCATGTCCACATTTTTACATGATCTAACATGTGACTGTATTCCAATCCTTAAAATTTTGGTTCCTCTATTCTTTTTTTTTTTTTTTTTAGCTTTTTGAATATCACTTTTATTTTTTATTTTTATTTTTTTCAAATTTTCAACCTTATAAACTTTAGTGGGGAGGCAAAAACATTCAAACTGTAGAAAACATGATTTTTTTTTTTAAAGTGACAGAAACATGCAAAGGGAAGATGAAGCAGAAGGAATTTTGGAAGGAAAGAGATGGTTATATTGTTCCTCTATTCTTATATCAAAAAACAAGACACAACCCAAACAAACAAAAAACCTAAACCAAACAAATCCCCCAAACATAAAATACTTGGGAATGAACTTAACCAAGAAAGTGAAAGGCTTCTGGAAGGAAAACTTTATGACATTGAAAAAGGAAAGGAAAGATGAGACTTGATGATAAAAAGGACCTCTTTGGATGAACAGAATTAAATGTTGTGAAAACAGCTGTACAGGAACAATTTACAGATTTGATCTGTAAATATATGCAATCCTCATCAAAATTCTAACAATATTTTTTCAGATCACTAGAAAAAAAGCAATAAAAAATTTTACATGGAGATACAAAAGACAACAAATGACCAACTTGTTTCTGAGCAGAGAGAAAACTGTTGGAGATATCACAATATCCCACGTCAGATGCTGCTACTGAACTATGCACATAAGATACTTGTATGAAATGGCAGTGAACAGAACTGAATAGAGGGCCTAGAGTTTAACCCACACAGGTAGGGCCACCAAATTTTTGACAAAGATGTCAAAAACATATTCTGGCGAGAGGATTTAACAAATGGTGCTAGGAAAGTTGTGTATCCATCTTGTAGTCATTTGAATAATAACGTCCTCTATAGACTCATATGTTTGAATACTTGGCCCCCAGTTGGTGGAACTGCTTGGGAAGGATTAGGAGCCGTGGTCTTGTTGGAGGATGTGTGTCATCAGGAGTGGCCTTTGAAGTTTCAAAATTCCACACCATTCTGGTTAGCTCTCTCTGCCTCCTACCTGTGGATCAAGATGTGAGCTCTCAGCTGTACATGCCACCGTGGCTTTCTTTTGTCTTCAAGGACTCTTATAACCCACTGAAACTGTAAGCCAATTAAATGCTGTCTTTTATAAGTTGCCTTGGTCATGGTGCTTTGTCACAGCAATAAAAAGCCTAAAAAGTATCCCTAAAGAGGGGTAAAATGCAATTCATATTTCTTACCCTGTACAAACTTAATTCAAAGTGGACCAAAGACCTTGATTTACAACTTGAAATGCTCAAAGGGCTAGTGGAAAATACAGAGTACAGTTCACAGGTATTGACAGGAACTTCTTAAACAGGAATACATAGAGTATAGTTCATAGGAGTTCCCTGAACAGGATTCCAGTGGCAATAATAGGAAGTAGCCCCAAGAATAAAAATAAATCACAACCACATTAAGCCAAACACTTCTGTACAGCAAGGCTAGAGAGATAGCTCAGTGGTTAAGAGCACTGGCTGCTCTTTCAGAAATCCTGAGTTCAATTTGCAGTGTGCACATGGCAGCTCACACCTGTGTGTAACTCTAGTCCTAAGGCTTCTGGCACCCTGACACAAACATTCACGCGTGCAAAACACCTATGCACGTGAAATAAAAATGAATTAATACTAACAAAAACCTTTCTGCACAGCAAAGGAAGTAGCCTGCAGAACGGGAGAAAATCACTGCTACCAAACTTTAGGTAGAGGGTCAGCATCCCGAGCACATAAAGAACTGCAAAACTTAAGCACCCACTTGGTTATATTTAGTTTATATTTATACATTTAGCTAGCTACTAGTAATCCCCACCACCACCACAGCTATATTTTTCTTGTTCTTAGTTCAGGTCAGTGTTTTGTTTGTTTGTTTGTGTTTGTTTGTTTGAGGCATGGTTTCTCTGTGTAGCCCTGATTATTCTGGAACTCGCTCTGTAGACCAGGTTGGTTTCAAACTCAGAGATTCACCTGCCTCTGTCTCTTGAGTGCTGGGATTAAAGGTGTGTGCCACCACCTGGCTTATTACAGTCTTTTTAAAAATCACTTTAAAAACTTTTTTTTTTAATTTAATGTATGAGTGACCTGCTGCATATATATCTGCAGGCAAGAAGAGGGCATCAGATCCCCTTAAAGATGGTTGTGAGCCACTATGTGGTTGTTGGGAATTGAACTCAGGCTTTGCCATACTCTACACAGGCTTTGCCAGCCTGGTGTACACAGACCTCGACATGCTGAGTCGTCTCTCCATCCCCAACTGGACACTTTTAAATGGAAGTATTTAGTAACAGTCATGGTCAAGTCAGCAAGATATTGTAGAATGTCATGTCATGTCATGTCACAGTCCAATAATTTCAAAGTTGTTAAGCACATGTAGCTTGTAACAACATCATCATCAACAACAACAACAACAACAACAACAACAACAACCACCATAGCCATAGCGATGTAATTCATAAAACAGACAGTGGTTTATTTAGATGGTTTTAAATTATTTTACCATGAATAAAGCATAACTATAACAAACTTCTATATTCAAACAGGAATAGCCTTTAAAAACAAAAACAAAAACAACCCCCCCCCCCCAAAATCAGAATCTCACCAGTCTTGGCTGGTGGAGAATTCTGTGTGGACCAGGCTCTGCCTTCTGAACACTGTGATTAAAGGCGTGGGCCGCCATCTGGAAGAATCACTTTGGTGGGCCATGTCCTTTCTTCCAGAGCTTTATAAACTGTTTTCACCAGGACCTGGTTGACAAACTCTTTCAGTGTTTCTTTTTCAGATCTTGATACTTCCTTTCGGGTTGTTCTAGAGATCTGTTCAGTATTGTTCTCTTCTTACTATGGCTTGGTCTCTCATGTTCCTTTCGTCTTTGTAGCTTGAAATATTTTACCTGGCTCATTAGCAACCGTTGCTTTTGCCTTAATCTCCGGTGTTTGTTAAGCAAAATAATTTGTGTCTTTTTGTTTCTGCCAGCACTTCACTCAACAGCAACAGATGAATGTAGTCGCCACGTGGTTCTGAAAACATAAACGCCAGCAACAGCTTGCTTAGGCCAAGACTGCCTGGTTTTCTGCCTTGAAAGCTGGGATGGAGCTCCAGCCCCTGGAGGCAGTCTGATGCTGCCCAGCGTGAACTAGGCAGCACTCTCAAAGGCAGCTGTCTTGGCTCCAAGCTCTTTCCAACAACAGATAGAGGCTTCCACACTGGCCTGAAGTCTACTCATGTCTCAAATTATTGCTGCTTAAGACGCAGGAGACCCAGGCCACACACCTGGTTCCCCAGGCTGACCTGTCATTTTGTTACCAGCATCGACAGCCTGCTGACCATCCCCCACTTAAGTGCTTCTCCCTCGAGGCCTGTGGGTTCACTGCTGTTGGCTTTGATGAACTTTGCAAGAGCTGATTTAAATCTGAATCCCATAGCAATTTCACTGTTGTCTGAAGACACTGCTAATCTTTATTTTTCCACAAATTCAGGGGATAATGAATCTTCTTTACCTACTTAAAACTTCATTGTGTCTTTAAAGCCTTCTAAAGCTGGTGGCACAGCATAAATTACTTCCTTGCTTGCTAAACTGCTATGCAAATGACAACAATACAATATAATATTTTTTAATTGAACATTCAGTTATTTTTTAATTTTCAGAAAAAAAAAAAAACAATTTTATTGGGGCTGAAGAGATGGCTCAGCAATTAGATTAAAAGCACTGCTTGCTCTTCCAAAGGACCTGGGCTCAATTCCCAGCACCCACATGGCAGCTCACAACTGTCTATAACTTCTGTTCCAGGAGATCTGACACCCTTGTATGGACAAACATACAGGCAAAATACCAATGTACATGAAAAAAAAATTATTAAGCACTCTGAATATATTTATAAAATTTTATTTATTATTTATTTTTAATGTGTGTTGTTGATTTGCCTGCAAGTATGTCTGTGTACTGTCCCTGATGCCTTCAGAGGCTAGGAGAGGGTGTGAAACCCCCTGATTGTGGAATGACAGGAAGTTGTTATCATGTGGTTGCTAAGAACTGAACCCTAGTTTTCCGGAAGAGCAGTCAGAGAACAGCCAGTGCTCTTTACGACTAAGCCATTTCTCCAGCCTTGAAAACTCACTTACTTAAATTGGACAGAGAGGTTTCTGTCACTCTATTTGCTATGGAGGCATTCATGCTGTCGTGAATCTTCTCTGGATCTGATGCACCAATCTCTATATAAAAATGAACTCCAAGCTGGGCGTGGTGGCGCACGCCTTTAAATTCCAGCACTCGGGAGGCAGAGGCAGGCCAGCCTGGTAGACAAAGTGAGTTCCAGGACAGCCAGGGCTACACAGAGAAACCCTGTCTCAAAAAACAAAACAAAACAAAACAAAACAAAACAAAACAAAACAAAACAAAAAACAAACAAACAAAAAGGAACTCCTCCAGCATCTTCCTGGGATCCATCAAAGGTCACAGGGGCAGATGTAGTTTTTGTTTCAATTCTGGAGCAATGACTTCAGCAGGAAGGATGGGTGTGACCCAAGGAAAGGAATGAGTTCTCTCTCTGGGCTGTCCAAAGTGGCTTTTGCCAAAGGATTCTCTGTCACCTTCTAGTATGATTCCTGGAGGTTTGGGGCCATTGCAGTTTGCCCTAATATCTCTGTGGGAAGACTGGCTGGCTCTGAGATGAGGGACTTGACTCTAGAGTGGAGACATTCTGGAGAACGGGTCCTCTCTGTCCTTTAGCTCCTCCAAGCCAGTGGGCTGTGCTTCCCACGGTGGAAGAGGATCCTATAAAGCCTTATTACAGCAAAATGAGGTGGGTGGCAGTATTGTAGGGACCCTTAGTATGGCATCATTGTGCATCTCAGTGCCATTCACCTTCTTTAGCTGTACTGCTGCATTGCCTGTCTTGCTTGTGTTTCCTTTTCGCAGGACCTCACAGGAGATGGAGATGAAGATAGGGATGGTGAGGTGGGGGGCAGCAGTGGCTCTGGCACTCCAGTGATGCCCCAACTCTTCTGTGAGACCAGGATACCCTCTAAAACCCCAGCAGTAAGTCCCCTCTTGCTGAGCCCAGGCTCCTCCCACCGCTCACAGACCAGCATAGAAAATGAGGCTAAGGTAATTCAGCAGGTCTTTCTTCCACACCCGTGTTTAAATCTATAATTAAACCTTTAAAAACTTGTTTTACTCTTATTCACACATCTCTGCGTATAGACCACAGGAGTGCCTATGCTCTTTGGGGCCAGAAAGGGCGTGGCGCTGCTGGAGACGGAGTTACAGGCAGGTGTAAGCAACCCCAGGAGGGTGCTTAGGATGAACTCAAGTCCACTGGAGGAGCAGTAAGGAAAGGCTTTCAACTGCTGAGCCATCACTCCAACCCCTAAATCTTTTGGTTAATTAGCTCCAGCTTGTTTCATTAAAAGCAGCAATCAAATACAGCCAGGGGATGAGGTGTGCCTCCCTGTTTTGAGTGTTAGGTGAGCCCCTAAGCCTGTGGTTTCACTCTTGGCTTGACCCTGTAGGAACTATGTTGAGGAGGCAAGAATTCCCACGGCCCAGTTTCTGGCTCACCTTGGAGCTGATCTGAAAGCCACTGATGGACATCACCCTTGTCTCTTGTGTCTTCTCCCGCTGTCTTGAGGCAACCCCAGCAGATCAAGCACTTTCTTGGGTTCCCAGATTGCACAGGATCCACTTAACCAGGGACCCTGCCCTCCCTGAGCTCAGCTTCATAGCCTCTAGAGGGCATAACCTGTCATGCCTAGGAACCTTATTCTGTTTCTGCTTTGGGGTCAATGACTGCCAGCTCTTTGTTCTTACAAAACAAAAGGGTCCTGGTTTGTCTCTTCACTCTTGCTGGCGTGGGACCTAACTGAGGGAGGCTGTTCATACGCACCCCCATCTATTTTGCTTTGCTGGGACTCAAACCTTTTCTTCTGTCTGCAGCCCCTCAGTTGGCAAGCAAACACTTCAGCAAGCACGCCCTGGCTGTCCCCTGCCAGCCCTTACCCCATCATTGACCTCACAGATGAAGATGTGATACCCCAGAGCATCAGTACCCCATCGGTTGACTGGAGCCAGGACAGCCATCAGGAGGGCATGGATACCACACAGGTGGATGCAGAGAGCAGAGATGGAGGCAACATTGAGTATCAGGTACCACTGAGATGGGATTTCTGTCTTAAGCTCCTGAATGTAGAGAACAGATAACAGCTGTATAGTGATCAGCCTCTATGATTGATGTCATTTTTTTCATACATTACAATTCTAAGTATTTTCCAAATTCAACATTGTCCTTCTTTTCCCTGCACTGCTCCTGGACACCGATATGAACAGTGTTCTCTCCCTCTCCCTCCCCCACCCACCTCCCACCCCTCTTGGTGTGCACATGTGTGGTGTGTGCATGTGCCACTGGAAGCCAGAGGTTGACATCAGATGTATTCCTCATTCATTTCCCACCTGTTATTATTGTGTATGTTGTGTGCATGTGAGGATGCAGGTGTACACATGTCATAGTGTGTACAGAAGGCAGAGGACAGTCTCAAGTGTCAGTCCTTGGCTCCCACTGTGCTTTGAGACAGGCTCTCCTGTTTTCCACTTTGTGAGACAGACATTAGCACTCAGGCGTCGAAGAATTCTCCTGTGTCTGCCTTCCACTTGTCTTTGGCATGCTAGGTTACACACATGTATTATTGCATGTAGCTTTAAATGGGCTCTGGACCCTGGTACTTGTCTTTGGATGATAAACACTTTATCCACTTAGCCCTCTACCTTATTTTATTTTTATTTCATGAAGAATTTGATTTAATTTTATGTATGTGGATGTTTTGCTTGCATGTGTATGTGTACACCATGTATGTGCCATATGCCCTCAGAAACCAAAAGAGGGTGCTAGATCCCCTAGAGCTGGAGTTGCAGGCAGTTATGTGGGTACTGGGAATCGAACCTGGGTCTTCTGGAAGAACAGCCCGTGCTCTGAACTAATAAACAATCTCTCCAGAACCCTTCACCTTATTTTTGAGACAACATCTCTCACTGGCTCAGAGCTCACCCACTGGGCTCCATTGGTTGGCCAGGAGGCTCCAGGGATCCTTCAGTCTGAGCCTTCCCAGTGTTGGGATTGCAGGCACATGCAACACAAACAGCTTTAGGAGTGGGTGCTTGGAATCTGTGTGGCCATTGCCTCAGCCCCATTCATGATCACCATGCTCTGAATATTGCCTCCCTCCCTTCCTCCCTCCTTCCCTCCTCCCTCCCTCCTTTCTTTCTCTTTCTTTCTTTCTTTCTTTCTTTCTTTCTTTCTTTCTTTCTTTCTTTCTTTCTTTCTTTCTTTCTTTCCTTCCTTCCTCCCTCCCTCCCTCCCTCCCTCCCTCCCTCCCTCCCTCCCTCCCTCCCTCCCTCCTTCCTTCCTTCCTTCCTTCCTTCCTTCCTTCCTTCCTTCCTTCCTTTCATGCTAGATAGAACTCACTCTGTAAAACAGGCTGGCCTTGAACTCACAGAGATCCTCCTGCCTCTGCCTCTCAAGTGCTGGGATTAAAGGTGTGTGCCACCTCACCCTTCCAATGTTGTTTTCTTATTCATACATATTCTGTTCATATGCAGACATGTATCCTGCCTTTTGCCATTTAAGCACTAGGGTGGGCTCACTTTCAAGCATCCATTGCACAACCAGGGATCAGCAGCATCAGTGAATTACCCGATTGACCTTGCATGTGTGCATTGTGGCATGGTGCCTTCCTACTCACGGGTAGCTCCCGTGGAAGTCTTTTCTCTGTGTGCCACTTCAGACTCCCTAGAACTGTAGCTTTGTGCTTTAGTTTTGTTTTAAGACAGGGTCTCACTATATAACCCTTCCTTCCTGATCTCGAATTCACTATGTAAACTAGCCTACCCTTGAATTCACCGAGGTCCATCAGTCTCTGCCTCCTGAGTGCTGGGATTCAAAGATTGCCCAACATGTCCAGTTTGTTGTTTGCAATTAATGAAGCACTGTGGGAGTTAATTAGCAAAAGATTTAGTGCAGATCTAAGCAGACACTTGTGGAATGGAGACTTAAGACAAGGACCTTTCCCACTCAAGAATGGGCACAGACTTCTTGAAAGCCCCTCTAGTTGTGCTTTAACAATTTTAATATAATGTTATTAATTATTTGAGAATTTCATGTATATGCAATCTCTCTCTCTCTCTCTCTCTCTCTCTTGTTTTTTTTTTTTTTTTTTTTTTTTTTTTTTTTTTTTTTTGTTTTGAGACAGGGTTTCTCTGTGTAGCCCTGGCTGTCCTGGAATTCACTTTGTAGACCAGGCTGACCTTGAACTCAGAAATTAGCCTGCCTCTGCCTCCCAAGTGCTGGGATTAAAGGCATGCACCACCACGCCCGGCTATATGCAAGGTCTCTTAATCATATTCACCCTCTACTCCTCCCTTTATTCCAGATCGTTCCACCCTCACCTGCTATCAATTTTGTTTTTTAAAAAATAATTTACTTAATCCAACTTGTGCTGCCCATATACTCCTGGGTGTGGGGCCATCCACAGAGTGGTGGCTGACCTACCAGTGACCTTTCTTTCTTTTTCTTTTTTTCTTTCTTTCTTTCTTTTTTTTTTTAAAGATTTATCTATTTTATGTATGTGAATACACTGTAGCTATCTTCAGACACACCTGAAGAGGGCGTCAGATCCTGTTACAGATAGTTGTGAGCCACTATGTGGTTGCTGGGAATTGAATTCAGGACCTCTGTGTGACCTTTCTTTAAAAATATTTATTTATTTATTTTACCTATGTGAGTACACCATCACTGTCTTCAGATACACCAGAAAAGGGTATTGGATCCTGTCTTAGTCAGGATTTTACTGCTGTGAACAGACACCATGACCAAGGCAACTCTTATAAGGACAACATTTAATTGGGGCTGGCTTACAGGTTCAGAGATTCACTCCATTATCATCAAGGTGGGAGCATGGCAGTATCCAGGCAGTCATGGCGCAGGCAGAGCTGAGAGTTCTACATCTTCATCCAAAGGCTGCTAGTGGAAGACTGACTTCCAGGCACCTAGGGTGAGAGTATTAAGCCCACCCACACCCACAGTGACACACCTACTCCAACCAGGTCACACCTATTCTCCTGGGCTGGTTCCACTCCCTGTTAGCAGCTTTCCTCAGCATGTATTCCATGGCTCTGGCATCTTTAACTCTAGAGCCAGAGCCACATGGCTGAAGCTGCTGAGTTCTGCTGCTTGCAGGAACTAGAACATGACTCCCTTGTCCAACAAGGCCACACCTCCTCCCTCCCTCCTCCCTCCCTTCTTCCTCCCTCCCTCCCCCCTCCTTTCTTTCTTTCTTCCTTCCTTCCTTCCTTCCTTCCTTCCTTCCTTCCTTTCTTTCTTTCTTTCTTTCTTTCTTTCTTTCTTTCTTTCTTTCTTTCTTTCTCTCTCTCCCTCCCTCCCTCCCTCCCTCCCTCCCTCCCTCTTTCTTTCTTTCTTTCTTTCTTTCTTTCTTTCTTTCTTTCTTTCTTTCTTTCTTCCTTCCTGAGTTACCTCCCCTGAATAGAATCTTGGTGGCCTGTAGGCTGTAGGATCAGAGACAAGTCTACTCTTGAAAAGGCTACAGGTCAGACAGTTCTGAATTTAGAGTCTCACTGGTTTAAATCCATCTTTTTGTTAATTGCTTCTTTGGAGTCGGAGTCACCATTATGGACCCTGATAGCTTAGGAACAACCAGGCATACACCTGTGTGTTTAGAAAGAAGCCTGGGAGGGACAAGAGACATATGCCCTGTCTCCTAGAGTCATTTAGTCTTGCTTGTGGGTGGGGTGGTGCAGGAGGCCATTGTTGGCTGTGTCTGGAGTGAGGTAAACTATCAGTGAGCCACTCCGTCAGACCCTATTTTGATTCTTATGCCTATTGATAAAATGGTCTGAGATGTGCAAAGATTTTGAACTGAAGGATGCAGATAGAATGGTCTCTAAGGGATGCTAGTCACTGTTGGACCAACTCATAACTTAAGAGACAGGGACACAGGCAATGGGGCAGGGTGGAAGCACACAGGGAAGCAAATTATTAGGAACATTGCTGGGGGCTGGAGGGATTGCTCAGCCTTCAGTTAAGAGCACTTGATGCTCTTCTGCAGGTTTAGTGTCCAGAACCCACACTGGACAGCTCACAACCTCCTGCAACTCTAGTTCCAGGCTATCTGATACCCTCTTCTGACCTTTGAAATCACACACTCACACAGACAAACACACACACACACACACACACACACACACACACACACTTATAAATCATCGAAAAACAAAACAGTGCTAGGGGTCAGCCTAAAATCGAGGCTCTGATTTTCTTGCCTTGAGGCCATTTCCATACATTCAGTTTTTCTAAGAGCAAGAAAAATAGGTTACCAGATCTGTCCGAGGAGAACCCTCCTGCAGTTGTGCTATGTGACCAGCAGAGGGGGGAAAAGAAACAGTGTCTGTTTCTGGGCCTATGGGGGCCACTGAAACATCACACATGCGGAATGACTTGTGGGTCATGGGAGAGGAAATATCCTTGCTTTGATCCAGTGAGACATAACATGTCCGTTTCTAGACAGGATCAGATGGCAATAAGACAGAGTAGGAGGAGGGAGGACTATAGGAGGAGATTCCAATGTGCTATCTGTGGTCCTGGCCAAAGACCAAGACCTGTCTGGAGCCTCCCCAGTACTCAATGCTCATGTTGGCCAGAGCACTTCCTTGTCTCCCTGGCAGCCACATGATAGAGTTAAGGCTCTGAGCATAAGATAGAGAGGGCTGTGTGAAAGCAAGCATTGAAGCCTGGAATGTCCCATCTAGCCTACGATTGTGAGAAGCAGCCCGAAGCACCTTCTTTATTGTCCCCTTCACGAGGAATCTCACCCCAGAACTCATTTCTTCCTTCTCAGGGGACTTTGAGCAGGCAACCTGGCAGTCACGATCAGGACTCATGATACTGATGTTCATACAGATATGCACACGTATACCATGTGAACACACATAGAATCTTATTGAACCCATTCTGAGTTCCATTCTTTCTCACATTTGAAGTGCAATGTATACTTATTTTGGGCTCCAGGATATGTGTTATGCAGGTCACCCCCTGAATGCCCCCTCCCCCTGCTTTTGGTATTAGCATCTGCAAGCCAGCCCAGGAATAGACTCTGGGTGAATATGTATGCCAGTATGTACGCTTAGCCACTCAGGTGTGGGTAGATATTGGTGATATCTTTCTCATCTAGGTCTCGGCTGACAAACTGTTGCTCAGCCAGTCCTGTATCCTGGCCGCCTTCTATAAACTGGTTCCTTACAGGGAGTCTATATACCGTACTCTGGAGGTTACACAGGTGTAGGAATGACCTTAAGGGCTGGGAAGAATGGAGAGCTGCTAAATGTTAGCTTATGCCATTGTGTGGCCAAGATGGCTTGCTGAGTTAAGGATACCATGGAGGTGGTGAATGCCTCTGTGAGGGCCTGCTTGGGAAAGGAATTTGAGATGTGCCAAGGTCACTAGTGAGTTTCTGGTACTACCAGCTAGACTGGGAATGATGACTGCTGTCTTGTGAGGTGACCCAGTGAGCGGTGCTTTCAGTTTCAAACGAGTGCATATTATTCAGTGTGCAGCAAGCAAGGGTACAGACAGCAAGCAGCAGAGAGTCACAGCAGGTAGACAGATAAACATCAACGTATCAGATCCTCACAATACCCAGCAGAAGCGACTGGAGAAGCTCAAGTCGGTGAGCAAGCAGAAGAAATGTCATAAATCACCAAAAACAAATGACTTGGGAAGGCCCTTCCTCCTCCTCCTCCTCTTCCTCTTCTTCTTCCTCCTCCTCCTTTTCCTTCTTCTTCTTGATATATTTATTTATTTTATGTATGTGAGTACACTGTTGCTTTCTTCAGATACACCAGAAGAGGGCATCTGATCCAATTATGGATGGTTGTGAGTCACCATGTGGTTGCTGGGAATTGAACTCAGGACTTCTGGAAGAGCAGTCTGTGCTTTTAACCACTGAGCCATCTCTCCAGCCTGAAGCTGGACTTCTTGATGAAAAGTTTTATGCAAAATCTCATCTGTATGGATGGGCTTCTGTCCTTCCATCCCGACTGCAGTCATCTCTACCTTATGGGATAAACAAGGGTACCCTCTGTTGAAAATGGTTTTACTTCTGGCTGTTCTCAAGGGTGCTATGTGTTTAATACCCTCAGCTGTTTGCTCCCTGGCACAGTGTTAAGAGAGCAGTCTGCCCAGGACAGGGAGGCTTGGAAGACTCTTGAGAGAAGTGTACTCGAGTCTGAGACAATGGGAGGCCTTTCATTTCCAAAGCCAGCTTTCAGTGAGACTAAGCAGCATGTGACAAGGGACCAGTGCCACATGCGTCCCTGGGGCAGCAGCAATACTGCAGAGTACGCTATCCAGAGGTGGTGAGCTCTCTTTCTTTAAGCAGGATCCTTCAAGGCCTAGAGGAGGAGCTGAGGTCAGTGGTCTCCTCCCTTTGTCTGTGAATAGTTTATCTCCTCTGAGCCATTAGGCTCCCCACCAATCCCCTCCAACCCCTATCAGCCTGTTTGTTCCACTTGGCCAAGTGCCTAATTAGACATGCAAATTGTAATGGCCCTTAAAATGAAGAATGCTTGCCTCCATTCACATCTTCTTAGAGAAGGGCAGTGAGAAGTCTGTTGTCTGAGAAGAGCTACAGGAGGGTAAGGTAAAACTGCTGGAGGCTCCTATTTTTAACTAACAAGGCTGAGTTGAAACCTTCCTTTGGGGGAGAGCTGACCACTGTGATTCTACAGGGAAGAGGTCATATCTCTGGTGCCTGCCCCTGTGGTCCATTGTTTCCTTAACCAGTCCCCCTAAAAGCAGACTCCTGTCACATAACACAGCCCAGGACAGCTGTCTAGCTCTGAAAGACACCACTGTTTAGGGAATGCAGGCCCCAGCAGGGGGAATCCCTGGGTTTGCCCTGGCACATACCTCAATCGCCTGCTCCCATTCATTCACGGACAGAGTTTGCCTTTATTTGTGTCTTGGCAGAAAGCCAGGGTGAGAGCTGGCAAGGCCTGCCCCAGCAGTCCTGGAGAGTCACTGGAGGACCAGCTGAAGCCCATGCTGGAGTGGGCCCACGGTGGCTTCAAGCCCACTGGGATCGAGGGCCTCAAACCCAACAAGAAGCAACCAGGTGGGAAGGAACCCGGGGGACATGGTATTCCCGTACCACCTCTGACTGTTCTGCTTTCTTTGCTCTACCTTCCCATTTCTTGACATCTATAGTGCTCATTGGAGAAGAATCAAATCTCCTTGGTTGATCTGAATCATTCACAAACCCCCCCCCCCCCCATGTATGACCCTCAGGCAAACCTTGGGTGCACATCCAGTCTCCTACAATCTTTGGACACCTATTTTTCTTCTTATCTCTTTTTGTTTGTTTTTGTTTTTGTTTTTCTTCGAGACAGGTTTCTCTGTGTAACCCTATCGTAGAACTCACTCTGTAGACCAGGCTGGCCTTGAACTCAGAAATCCACCTGCCTCTGCCTCCCAAGTGCTGGGATTAAAGGAGTGTGCCACCATTGCCCAGCCCTTCTTATCTCTTAATATTAATGTGTATATATAAGCACTGGAAGATGTCACTTTATCATCAAACATACCTTGTGCTTTTGTTTTTTGAGAGAACAGTCTCACTATGTATGCCTGTTTGGCCATGTGCTGGATTTCTTAGCATATGTCACCGCATCAGGCTTCCTCATGGCTTTTGATGGGTATCTAATTTTCTTTCCCAGTGTGTGAGTCAGATTCAACCATGTCCACTATGATTCAACCGATCCAATAAAAATATAAATAAACATTATTGCATGAGAGCCACAGAATGTGTTTGAATTAGTTTCTAGTAGTTTCATTGTAGAGAATCAGGTGAAATTAATGTTAATCATAAATTTTGACCTAATATTTTTAAAACTTAGCATTTTCACTTTTAGCCTACATATATTTAGTTAGTTCACTTCTCTGTTAGTACTATTCAAAAAATTATGCCATTAGGTAAAAGCTAAACAGAAATTGATTAAGGAATACTTATTAATTAACTTCATAAATTGGCTAAATAGATTCCAGGGTTCAAGCCAGTCCAAATTAACCAAGTCAGTAGCATCACTTGACAATTTAAACCTGACTTTCTGTGTGAGTGAGATCCTGTTCCTGCTGGCATTTCAAATACTTAGTAGTTCCATGCTCCTGTTGGCCATTGGCAGACATCACTGTATGTCACAGTAATGAGCTGGTTCTCAGGACTGATTTCCTTACAGATTCAGATGTGTAAACCTATAAACATGAGAGGATGGCCTGCTTCCTGGGTGAGAGGAGCTTTGAATTGGCTTCTGCTCTGGGCTCCCATCTGGGATTCTCTATGCCCATCATGGTCCCCTGCTGTAGATGCAGCTGGATCCCAGGCAACACATGGCCTTGTCCTGCTTTGTCTCTTAGACCCTTCAGACAAATCCCGTCTGCTTCCCTTTCAGAGAACAAAAGTCGAAGACGCACAACCAATGACCCTGCTGCTTCTGAGTCCTCCCCACCCAAGCGCCTCAAGACAAATAGCTATGGCGGGAAGGACCGAGGGGAGGATGAGGAGAGCCGAGGTGATGTGGGGGAGATGCTGGAAGGTCTGGGGATGCATGGTGCAGAACTGGGAGCAGCAGGCCCTCAGGACCACTGCACTGTGGGGTACAGGGGAGCAAGGCTGAGGGCCAGGAGAGACTTCCCCACCTCATCTCACACCTGTCCCCCTTTCCTCAACAGAACAGATGGCTTCTGATGTCACCAACAACAAGGGCAATCTGGAAGGTACTGTTGTCTCCCATCCCTCCTTTTGGGGCTGCCCCGGGCCTGCCTTACCCTGGCTTTGTCCTTCTGCATGGGTTTAATCCAGAGGCCTGGGCATTGATCTCGGTCAGGACCATTTCTGCTCCTTCATATTTGTTGCTATATGTCTATTTATTTATTTATTGAATAAAGTGGTATGTATGGTTTGCTTCCATTTTTAACTGAGTCTGATGAGGTTGCTTACCTGGGTGACTGGAGTTCGGGAAGAATGGAAGCTGTGGTACTTTAGTCAGTACCTGGGAACTCAGATCAATGGTACCTTGAACTTTTTCCATGTAATAAGCACATCTAGCTTTTAGGTTAAATGGAGCCATTGGGTCCTCCTCGAGCTAATTCTGATCTCCTTTCCCCTACTGGGTACTGCACTAGAATTCAGAAATCTGACATGAACAGACCTAGTGGAGTTTGAATATACGGTGGGCTCTTCATTTACATTCTTGGCCCAACGTGTCTTAATCTTCAAATATTTATCAAATAGTTACTCCTTATTGGGTCAGAAAACAAACCTGGACCCAGGGTACTATGGGCACCCTGTGCAAGCTGCAGTTTAGAGCAGTACTGACAATTTAGAGACTTTCAACCCACAGTCATCTATGTACCCCAAGAGTGATCCACCATTTGTTCCTTGTAGTGGGGCAGTATTGGTCATGTAATGGTTTTGTCCTCTTGAATGGTGGTCAGTTTAGAGCCAAGGCTCTAAACTAGTTTTTTATTGAGATTACTGGGATTGTAATCACATGCTATGTTTACCAGTTGTGGTTGCAGGCAGCCTTGGTATCTATCACCAAGCCAATCAGACTCACTACTAGGGCCCCAGTGTCTGGAATTGAACACTTGTGAAAGACCCAGAACACTATTTGGCCTTCTATCTTTCTGCTTGGCCAGCCCTTTGCCTCCCTTGTGTTGCTTCTTGTTCATTTGAGCTGGTCTTTCCCAGACAATGAAGTGAAGATGGCACTTATAGCATTATTGGTTCTAAGCACCCACCCTGAACACGCCCAGTCTCTTCTGAGAGGCTGGTAAAAGCAATCAACACAGGACATGGCACAAAATTCTCAGGGTACAGCTGGCAAGAAGAAATGCTCAAAACTGTCAGGACTAAGGCTTGGGCAGCTGATATTAGGCCCTTGGTTTACATAACCTCTGGCACCTCTCTTTCTTTCAGACCACTGTTTGTCGTGCGGTAGGAAGGACCCTGTGTCCTTCCACCCCCTCTTTGAGGGTGGGCTCTGTCAGAGTTGCCGGGTAAGTCTTCTCCCTCCCATGCCACATCCATCCCCATCCAGGCTCCCAGCACAGTCCCTGCTCCAGGCACTAGTGAACAGCTTCCTTCCCTAGGGCACCCCCCACACCCTTCCTGATTGAGGGACAGGTGCTATAGCAGAGAAGGCCCTCCACACGACACTCAGGTCACATGTACTGTCTCTGAAGAGCATACCAGGCCACCAGCTAGGGCCCCAGGGGCTTGCTAGCCAGGCATGGCTGAGATCAGGGCTGTAGTCTCACCTGCCTCTCTCTGGTGGCCAGGACCGCTTCCTAGAGCTCTTCTACATGTATGACGAGGACGGCTATCAGTCCTACTGCACCGTGTGCTGTGAGGGCCGTGAACTGCTGCTGTGCAGTAACACAAGCTGCTGCAGGTGAGTGACCCTTGGTGCAGACTGAACAAGTGGGTCTCTGGTGCTGGGTTGAACCCCGCAGAACCAGCAGCCTGTAGTCAGCTAAACCCAAACAGAAAATGAGCACCCAGTGGAATCCATTGTGGAATCCGTTGCTCACAAGTGTGTACTGAATTGATGCACTGAATGCTGGGCTCAGGTCAGGTGTGCCCATGAAGTCAGACCTGTGTGCCTTTGGTTGGAAGGGTCTGGATTTGGAGGAGATTGGATGATCCATATCCAAGAAGTGGTTTCTTACCCTGTAGCTGAAAAACACTAGGAGGCAGGAGGTGGTCGTCCCCCAGGGAACTTGGTCTGCAGGACGATCGCCTGGTAACCTTGATGCCGATTCTCTCTGGATACTCGATACAGATGCTTCTGTGTGGAGTGTCTGGAGGTGCTGGTGGGTGCAGGCACAGCTGAGGATGTCAAGCTGCAGGAACCCTGGAGCTGCTATATGTGCCTCCCTCAGCGCTGCCATGGGGTCCTCCGACGCAGGAAAGATTGGAACATGCGCCTGCAAGACTTCTTCACTACTGATCCTGACCTGGAAGAATTTGTAAGTGACCCATTCAATTATAGTCCCCAGGAATCTGGAATCCTGTGAAATCCTGTGTATATGTAAAAGCAAGAGTTAAGCCTTTAATCTGAGACCCTAGGAAGCAGGGGCAGGCCTGTCTCTGAGCTCAAGGATAGCCTGGTCTACATAGTGAGTTCCTGGCCATTCAAGGCTCCATAGTGAGATACTGTATGAGATACAGCAACAGGCATAGTAAGAAAGGTTGAAATCAGAGCACAGAAAGCTGAACCATGAGCTGTGTGTTGAGCTGAAAGGCAACCTGGGTTGAGTCCATCTGGAATGTGCAGCAAGACCCCATGTGCAAACCATTTCAACCTCACAGACCCAGTTCCCATCAGGCTTGGAGCCCTTGCCAGTTGACTGACACCTAGCAGACAATTCAAGCCCCTTCTGATGAGGGAACAAGAAACAAACATCAGAACTGCCTGGGACCAGCTGCTCCCACACTGTAGGAGTTTATCTTCTGTTCTTAGAGGCCTTGGCAGTTACCAGTCAAACTCCTTATCTGTCTGTGTGTCTGTAGGAGGCAGCTGTGCCTCCTGTCTAAGGACAGAATGGCCAGCCTGTGTCAAACACGTTCTCACCAGTTCCCATCATAGCCTCTGGGCTCTGGAGGATGGATGGATACTCTGGATATCTCTCTCTCTCTCTTTCCTATCTAGCAGGAGCCGCCCAAGTTGTACCCAGCGATTCCTGCAGCCAAAAGGAGGCCCATTAGAGTCCTGTCTCTGTTTGATGGAATTGCAACAGGTGAGTTTGATGCTCTGTTGGGACAATGAATGAACGAAACATCTAGGCAGATGAAGGTGTCTCCTATGTAGCCATTGAGAACATTCATAGCAGAGGTGTCATGTGTGCCTGTTTGTGCTGTTGTGTCCATGGCCTCTGCCTTCTCATGCTACTCTTGGGCTTATGTATGTGTGTGACTGTATAAGACTGTGTTTGCCCCATAGACACGTGGGGATCAGAGACAACATCTGTTCCGTGTATGTCACCCACGTGTCAGGCTTGGTGGCAAGTTCCTTTTCCTGCCATGTTCCCTGCCTGGGTCCACTGGCCATTTCTAAAGGGACATGCATCTTGTTTTCCTTCAAGCATCTGAGAGTTTGCTGGCCAGACAGTGCTCTCCAGCATGCAGTGCTCTCCAGCATGCAGTGCTCCCCAGCAGGCAGTGCTCCCTATCAGGCAGTGCTCCCTATCAGGTAGTGCTCTCCTCTCCAGCAGGCTGTGCTCTTCAGTCCTGGCCCTCTCTATCTTCTTTATTTTGTATAGCTGCAGGAATCAGTCAACACGAACCACACTCTCAGGTCTGCTGTGGCTCATGATGCTCTTCATCCCTCTTTGGAAGTTCATACGTCTTAGCTCTTGCATTTTAACACTTCTTCTTACATGTTTCCTTCTACATTTACATAGATACATTTACAGTCAATTAGGCAACAAATACTTTCCTCACTCCTGATTCCTTTCCACTTTGTGAGATTTCCCATACTTGGAATGAGACAGTCAATGGGGCCTGAGGTCCCCTGGGGTTGACACAGATCCTCTCAGGTGACAGGGATGGACTGAGGGTCCTCATTGTGCTGCAGGAGGACACCGTGGGGATGATGGCCCCACACTTGGCCTCACATTTCTCTTTGATCCTTCACAGGGTACTTGGTGCTCAAGGAGTTGGGTATTAAAGTGGAAAAGTACATTGCCTCCGAAGTCTGTGCAGAGTCCATCGCTGTGGGAACCGTTAAGCATGAAGGCCAAATCAAATATGTGGATGACATCAGGAACATTACAAAGGAACATGTGAGGGTGGCCTTTCTCCTGGGGTTCATCTCTTTCTCATTCTTCCATGGACTTTGGTTTCACAGCATGCTATCTCTTTCCCTCATGCCCAGAGTTGTGGGTAGAAGGGAACCAGAGACATTTGGTAAAAAGCAGCGAAGTCGGAACAATTCAGCGCTAATTTCTTTTAGTGGAACATGTGAGCATTCAGGTTTTATGGACTGTACCTGGAGTTGCTGACTAAGGAAATTTCTAGAATTGAGTTTTCTTAGCCACTTCACTAAGAATCTAAGCTTTATTTCTTTTACATTAAAGCGAATTATTATTATTGTTGTTGTTGTTGTTACTGTTATTAGTGTGATATGTGTGCATGCACATGTATACACACACATAGCTGTGGCTGCCAGTACTATGGCACATGTGTGGAGATGAAAGACCACTTGTGGATTCAGTCTGCTCCTTCCATATTTACAGAGCTTTGGGGGATCACACTGGGGTAGCCAGGCTTGCATGGCAAGTACCTGAACCCTCCAAGACACCTTGTGGACCCCAGAATGAAGGCTTCCATTCCCTCCCTCCTTAGGCTTATCCCAGCCCTTTGTGTTTTTCCCTCAGATTGACGAGTGGGGCCCGTTCGACCTGGTGATTGGTGGAAGCCCCTGCAATGATCTTTCCTGTGTGAATCCTGTCAGGAAAGGCCTGTTTGGTGAGCAGCCATCTGCTTTGGCTCCCACAGATCTTACCACATCTGAGTGCTGTGGTGGCCAGAGAAGAAGCTGTCTGCTTCTGTTTATTCTTTTGTAGCAACTCAGTCCTTTGCAAATCCTTAGGCCTCAGGAAGATGGCAGCGAACAATGCTCTGCTGCTCCCTGTGTTCTTGCCTGGTCACTCCAGGGGCTGTAAGGGTTGAAATGAGTTGGCTTTACTGATGGGCTATAGTTGGATTCTCTTGGTCTCAGGGAATGTGTACGTACAGGGAAGCTTTCGATCAAACCCTGTTCTCTGATGTTCTCTTATGGATGCAGAGGGTACTGGCCGGCTCTTCTTTGAGTTTTACCGATTGCTAAATTACTCATGCCCTGAGGAGGAGGATGACCGCCCCTTCTTCTGGATGTTTGAGAATGTGGTAGCTATGGAGGTCGGTGACAAGAGGGACATCTCACGATTCCTGGAGGTGAGTGGCCTGAGTGTCAGGACTGCTTGGGCCAGATAGTCCATGTTGGCATTGAAGGCCACTATAAGAGTGCTGACAGGTGGGAATGATTTCCTGACTTGTGGCTAGATCTGAGGATGAAGAATATAGCATATTTTGAATGCATTGGAGACATTTATTTCTATCCTAACCCTGTCTGTGCAAGTAATGACACCAACATCTACTCCAGACAGTTCCTTGTTTCCTGTTTCCTCTTTCTTCTGAAAATGGTAGCTTTAGGAGTCACAGAGAAGTTAATTATCCACCAGTTGATGTATATCAAACCCTATAGTAGGTAGATTTTTAGATTTCAGTTTCTTTCATTTAAATAAAATGTACTTATTTTTATTTCATATGCATTAGTGTTTTGTCTGCATGCATGTCTGTGTGACAGTGTTGGATCCCCTGGAACTGGAGTTACAGACAATTGTGAGCCACCATGTAGTTCCTTGGAATTGAACTCAGGACCTCTGGAAGAGCATACAGTGCTAACAGATGCTGAGCCATCTCTCCAGCTCCCATGTTTGTTTGTTTGTTTAAGACAAAGTCTTGTGTAGCCTAGACTTGTCTTAATCTCTTGGTCTTTTTTGTCTCCACCTCTAAAGTGCCAGGATTATAGGTGTGTGCCTCCATAGTTGGACTGTGCCTTAGTTTTTTTTTTTTTTTTTAGAGCTTTACAACTTTGGCCTCAGAGGTGATAGAATCGGCTATTTTTCAACTGTTATGTGTACTTGTTGCTGGGTGTCCTGAGCCATGCATTTCCCATAGTGTCTTTCCACAGCTAGAGTTTGATTTAGCAGAGTTTGATGTAAAGTACCTCTACTTTTGAGCACAATCTGTCATTGGCATGACTCAGAGTGGGTAGGTCTGATATTATTTGTTACCCAGCATTCACAGGAAGAGATTAGCTGTCTTAGTCATTGTTCTATTGCTGTGAAGGGACACGTGACTAAAGCAACTATTATAAGAGAAAGCATTTAATTGGGGCTTGCTTACAATTTCAGAGGTTTAGTCTATTATCATCATGGTGGGAACATGACAACATACAGGCAGGCATGGTGCTGAAAAAGTAGCTGAGAGTTTTATACCCACATCCACAGACAACAGGAAGAGATAGAAAGAGGCAGGGCCTGGCATGGACTTTTGAAACCTCAAAGCCCACCCCCAGTGACACACTTCCTCCAATAAGACCACACCTCCTAATCCTTCTAATCCTTTAAAACAGTTCCACTCCTTGGTGACTCATTTTCAAATATTTGAGTCTATGGGGGGCCATTCTTATTCAAACTATCAATTCTACTCTTTTCTTTCTTCTTTAGACTTGTAGTCATACCATAATGCAAAGTGCATTAGTCTAACTTCAAAATGTCCCATAGTTTTTCGTACCTTCAACACTGTTTAAAAGTCAAAAGTTAATGAGACACCTGGCAATCTCTTAACTGTGACCACATGTAAAATCAAAATAAAAAAGCAGATTACTTACTTCCAACATACAATGACACAAAATATATATTATTACCATTCCGAAAGAGAAGAAATGGACTATAGTGAGGAAATATTATACCGTAGCAAACTGAAAACCAGCAGGGCAAACTCCAAGTTCTTCATCTCCATGTTTGCTGTCGAAGTGCTTCTTGGATCTCCATCTCTTTTTTTTTTTTTAATTTATTTTTATTTATTTTTTTATTATATGTAAGTACACTTTAGCTGTCTTCAGACACTCCAGAAGAGGGAGTCAGATCTCATTATGGATGGTTGTGAGCCACCATGTGGTTGCTGGGATTTGAACTTCAGACCTTTGGAAGAGCAGTCAGGTGCTCTTACCCACTGAGCCATCTCACCAGCCCTCCATCTCTTTTTAGCTTTGTTGAGTATTTCTCTCTCTTGGGCTGATGTCACATCCAGTCGACATCTCTCTTTGCCAGGTATCCCATGGCAGATATCATGGATTCTCCAATACCATCCAGGCTTCATCTCACAACTTTACAGAATGGCCTCACTGGGCCTCTCTGCAGGGACACCCCTGACACACACCTGTCCTTAGTGGCTTCTCTGAACCATAAAGGAAGAGTCTATAACTCCTTTCTTGCATTTTAGGTTCTAAAGCCAGAACCACGTGGCTGAGGCTGCCAACTTCTGCTGCTTTGCGGAGCTGCAAGTTGGGCCCTCCTTTTTAGTGACATCCATTAACGATAGTTTCTTTTACCACTTAAACTTTTCCTTGATCCCTTTCACACGTTGGGAATGAGGTTGTATGGGGCCTTGCCCTGAGGTCACCACATTCTTTATCCCATTTAGCATTAGGCTTTTCTTTAAACTGTTTTATTTCCCTGAGCACTGGATTTAGCTGCACTACACTTCCTGGAGCTTCTTTTCTCTTCAGACTATGCATATTCTAGTTCTCTTTATCTAGCTTGCTCCTTTTCATTATAGATCTGCATAAAATTGATTACTGGTAACCACACTACTCAGTCATCTTGCAATACCCTCTGTCAAAGACCTTCATCCAGAAACTCTTCAATTTAGCCTCTGGCAGATTTTTAGGACAAGAGCAGAAAGCAGCCACATTCTTTGTCAAAACAGCACAAGAATGGTCTCTAGACTAGTTGTTAATATTCTCCCCTTCTGAAACTTCTTGAGCTAGGCCCACATTGCTCTCAGCATTGCTGTCCATACTCCTACTAGGGTGCCCCAATTTTAAACTTTTGCATTTAGGTGCTTATCTACTCAAAGTTCAAAAGTGCACATTCTATCAACAAGCAGCATGGTCAGGCCTGTCACAGTGATACCCAACTCCTGATACCAACTTCTGCCCCAGTCACTGTTCTATTGCTGTAAACATACATCATCTCTGTTCCTGTATCCTAGGAAAGCCTTGTCACCCGACAGGTCTGACCTGGGCTGAGTGACACCTCTGAGTCTTGGTGTTTCCAGCAGCAGCTCCCCCTTTCTTCCTGCAGTGTAACCCAGTGATGATCGATGCCATCAAGGTGTCTGCTGCTCACAGGGCCCGGTACTTCTGGGGTAACCTACCCGGAATGAACAGGTAAGAGTCCTGAGGGGGACAGGGAACAGAGAGCAGAGTTATATCTAGGTCTTCATTGACATTCTAGCCTTCTAGAAAGTCCTGACTTTGGGCTGCTCTGGATAATTGGAGCACTGGGCAGGACTCCTCAGGCAGCTGCAGTGCTCCAGCTTCAGGGCAGGCGTTTCTCCAGGTCCCTCCAAGGGCTGTGAGTACTGTCAAGCCCCTCTGTTCTTTCCCGCTGTGCTAAGGCTTCCATTGGCAAATGTTAAATGTCAAAGACACTATTCCTTCTGTCCCTGAGATGAGGTGGACCCTGAACCAGCACCTGGTGACCAACCATGGGCACACCTGAGTAGAAGTTACCGGCTCCCTCCAGTTTTCTCAGTCAGGAGCATTTCCCACCCTTAAGGAATCTTTTTTTTCCCCAAGGCAGGGTTTCTCTGTGTAGCTCTGGCTGTCCTGGAACTCACTTTGTAGGCCAGGCTGGCCTCGAACTCAGAAATCCGCCTGCCTCTGCCTCTGTGCTGGGATTAAAGGCGTGTGCCACTACCGCCCAGCTAAAATTTTTTTGAGATTATAATTTATTTATAACATTCCTCCCTGGAAACCTTCCCCATACTTCCCCCCTGCTCTCCTTCAGACCCACGGCCTTTCTATTTATCAGTTATTATTGTGTGCATATATATATATATATATATATATATATATATATGTATGTATATATATATATATGTATGTATATTTGTGTATACATATATATATATATATACATATATATATATATATATATTTCTAAATATAATCTGATGTGTCCATATAATGTTACTTGCATGTGTGTTTTCAGGGCTGATTGGCTTTGGACGACCAATTTGTGTGCTCTTCTCTGGGGACAGTCACCTCTCCCGCTCCCAGCTCTCCTTAGTTGTCTATAGCTCTTTGTGTAGGGTTGAGACCTCATGAGCTTTTCTTCATCCAGATTAGCATATTCACTGGTGTTGTCCTTGTCACCTCACATCTGGACATTCAGACCCAGTGTCTACTTCTCAGTTTTAGACATAAAGCAAGTGGCTCTGCACAGGCCTCCTTATCTCTTCCTTTGCGATTCCAAGAACAGCCTGCTAACTAAGAGAAAAATTGTGCCTGTAGTAGCCATCCCAGATATGCAAATGAGTTGAGCTGTGAAACACTTTTAGAAGGTTGGAGTAGAAGCATAAATTTTGGGGAAAGTCTGGGCAGGAGTCAGAGGGTCCTGAAACAGGTCTTAGATATTGCAATTTTTTTAATTCAAATTTTTAAATTTTTGAATTCAAATAATATTGCTTTTATCTCTTGGATAGTTAAGATTTATTTAGTCAACCATCTAATTAAAACATACCCTATTCTTGTTTGGGATCACATGGACTGGTTTATTCAACATTCAAGCTGTCCTTGCCAGGCACTATCTTGCTGCCAGTTCAATGGGGGACACAATGATGTCAGTGGCTCTTGTAGAGCAGACGTACTGGAGGGAGGGATAGAGAACACAGAGAGTGATTGTATATTCAAGGTTGGGGAGGTGGCATTGGAAATTAGGGTGGGGAAAGGAGAGGCCTCATCCAACGGAAGTAAAGAAGTAGCCATTTCAGGCAGAAGAGAGGACTTTGGGATAGATGGTAGGTGGGCATCCCTAGACCAGCTTGGAGCTCAGTGTTATTAGGTGAAGAATGGCTTGGAAAGAGAGACACAAGTATTTCTGACTGAATGGTGCAGGCCTATGCATGGTGCCAGTTAGTTATACATGGGCACAGGGCATTCCAAGAGATTAGTTGCTTGAATTAATTGAAGTTAATTTAAGGTATGCAGTATCTAGGAGGAGGAATTAGAGCGGATACGGGGCAGTAATGAGGTGGTGTGTGCAGAAGGGGCTGAGGTGGTTGATTATGATGCTGTGTCCCAGAAGGTGCCATCTGGTGAGAAAACAAATGAAGGTGGTGGCAGTGACCTTTGCGGTTTGTAGCATGGCAGGATATTTGAGCCTTTGTTTATGCATTTGGTGGCTTCCAGGCTAGGATGATGGGATAGCGTCAGTGAGCTGTGCTGGGTGACAGAGTGGATGTATGAAGTGTCAGTTGGACTGAGGCCTGGATCATCCAGTTTGTGCAGATCTTTTCACTCTATAGCCCTGGCTGGCCTGGGACTCCTTATGTAGGCCAAGCTGGCCTTGAACTCACAAAGATCCTCCTGCCTCTGCCTCCTTCGTGCAGGGATTAAATGCATTCACCATGCTCAGTGTTTGTATGAATCTTGGTCTTTGACTCTATTTACATAACATGGAGCTTTCCATGTCCCTTTCTCCTGACCCCTTAACTCATTTAGGTCCACAGAAGACACAAAAGGGGGCAGGGAGCCAGTGAGACGGCTTAGTGGGTAAAGGAGCTTGCTGTACAAGCCTGCTGGCCTGAGCTTGATCCTCAGGGAAAGAGAGAACAGACTACAAAATTGTTCTCTGACCTCCAAACACTGTGGGATGTACGTCCATACACATTAAATATACATGCACACATTAGCAGTAAATACATTTTTAAAGAAGAGTTAGGGTGGCATTGGAAGATGTATGTCCATGCACATTAATCATACGTTTACACATTAGCAGTAAATACATCTTAAAAAAAGAATCAGGGCCGGCTTTGGACAGCTGGAAGTTCAAGGGAGATGCTTGGCATGAATCCTCAGCCCCCCGTGGCACTTGTTCTTCCTTTGTTTTGACTTTGAAGTGGACCCTTGGCCTAACCACACAGACTTGTGTGTTTTCATCCTGTGTTTGAGCATTGCTTATTGCCAGAGTACTCTAGCATGAAGTAGAGTCTTCCCTCGTCTGGCTTGCGAAGTCTCTCACGTGGACCTCCCAGGCAGACGCTGGAGAGTAACGGGTTCTGGCTGTCCCCAGGCCCGTGATGGCTTCAAAGAATGATAAGCTCGAGCTGCAGGACTGCCTGGAGTTCAGTAGGACAGCAAAGGTAAGATGTGGAGTGGACACGACACTGTGACCTTGGCTCTGTCCACGTGGTGCCTGCTCGTTCCCTCACAGACTCCCTCCCGGTGCTGGGCCTCCTTCCCTACAGACCTGTTCTGTCTCTCCTTCCAGTACAGAGTAGGCGATGTTTCTGATTAATAAGGAGTAGATGCCTCTGGACTCTGCAGTGGTTAACGTTGGATGCACAGGGGCTGTGCTGCAGATGCTCTGTGGAGTAGCGAATAGCGGTGGATGCTGCCGCAAAAGGCTATGTGCTGTGAAGTCACAGCCGCCCAGGAAGGCCTCCACGTGCCTGCTGCTCCTCCGTGTCTGCATAAAGCAAAGGCCCCGCTGCTCAGGCTCTGGCTGGCCATCTGAGTCTGGATGGTTTCTGCCCCTTCATGACCCTTTGATCAGTAACTGGTGTCTTGGCCCCCATGTGATCCTTCACGGTCACTTTTGGCTAAAATGTATGAGTCTGGTCCTCCCTGTTCATTAACTTGGCATGTGTGGGACACATAAAGAATCCCTTCCAGTCTGTCTCTCTGTCCTCTCCTTGTGTATGTCTGTCCCTGCCACCTCTCCAAACCCATGCCTTCTGTCCTCTGTCCCCTCTGGATGCTTCTGAGCCTGAGCCCACTCGGAAGCCTTCTGTGCTCACCTGCGATGTTGTTTTGTTCTCCAGTTAAAGAAAGTGCAGACAATAACCACCAAGTCGAACTCCATCAGACAGGGCAAAAACCAGCTTTTCCCTGTAGTCATGAATGGCAAGGACGACGTTTTGTGGTGCACTGAGCTCGAAAGGTAAGCGCATTAGTTACTTTTCTATTGCTGCGATAAGACACTAGGACCAAGGACATTTCTAAAACAAAGAGTTTATTTGTGCTTACGGTTCCAGAGAGATAAGAGTCCATCAAGCAGGGCTATAGAAAACATGGCAGGCAGGGATGGTGGCTGGAGCAGCAAGACGAGAACTTACATCTTGAGCTGCAAGCATGAAAGCAAAGAGAGAGTGTGCTAAAGATGGTGGAGTCTTTGAACTCACAAAGCTCTTTCCTGCTACAGCAAGGCCATATCTTCTAAACCAACCCAGACAGCATCACCAACTGGGGATTGTATTCAAATGTCTGAGCCCGTGGGGTGTTTAACATTTTAATCCCCACAGTGGGCAGGGGTGCACTTGGAGAGGGAATCCGTGAGGACAGAGACAGGAAGGGGATGCGGAGTCAGAGCCAGCAGCGCACACAGCAGTTGCTTGTCTCAGTTCCTCAAGGCCCCACTGGCCCTAGGTAGTGGGGTCTGTATAATATTGCATTTTCTCAGATTTAGCTTTTATTGCCCCACAGAAATGGTGACACATTGGTGAGGAGAAATCTCAGGCCTGAGGTCATTAGGTAGTGCTGCCTCTCTGCCATCTACACTGCCCTGACAATTTTCTGTCCCAACCTTCTGGGTTCTTAGGAGAATGAGAAGCCCCACAGCTCTTATGGCCTCATTCCCCACGGGACAGCTGACCCCACTTTGGTCACAGTCTGTCTTTAACTTCTTACACTTTATTGGGCTAAGTTGTCTATTGTCAAGTGAAGACTATCTCTTGGATTTCAAGGTTTTGTTTTTGTTTTTTAATGTTGTAGCTATGTTCTGAAGATCTTTATACTGACTAGCTTCATTATAAATTTCAGTTCTGGTTTGATTTCTTTTCTTTTCTTTTCTTTTCTTTTCTTTTCTTTTCTTTTCTTTCCTTTTCTTTTCTTTCCTTTTCTTTTCTTTTTTAACAAATAAGTTTAATAGAAATGTCTTTTTTTGGGGGGTGGACGGCAAAGTCTCACTCCATAGCTAGCCTACCCGGTAGCCAGCCTGGAACTCAGTATGTAGTCTAGGTTGGCAGCAAATTATCTTGCTTCAGTTTCCCATTATACTCTTCAGTGATTCACTATTGGCAGGAACTATACACAATCTAGAAAGTTAATTTCTGGGCTGGTGAGAGAGATTATCAGGTAAAGGCACTTGTCACACGAGCTAGACAACCTTAACTGGACCCAGAAAAGTTGTCCTCTGATGTTCACACACCTCGGGGTGCATATTTACCCAGACACGTACTCACATGCATATACACCAACTAACTAAATTCAACTAACTGAAAAAATAGCCACTTCTGATTCGTAGACCTGTAGGTAACATTGCTCAGTCTCTGCACGAAGGGGAATCTTCTAGATCTTGAAAGTCTAGCATGAAGTGCGATTTGTGGGATTGTGATACCATGTGACCACAGACATGTGATTCTGAGGCTTGGTGCAGAACAATGATACAATGCCAATGTCAAAGCAGAGGAGAGACATCCTGGGGTCAGCCACTGCCCCATTAGCGATGTTTCTAGAATCCGGTTATACGCATTTCTCTTATTACATGTGCATTGCTGCTTTCCCTCTATATATGTCTGTGCTTGGACCAATGTCATAGGCAGACTCTGAATTCTAAATTGTACTCAATTGACCTGGGGTTGAAAATAAATCTGGTCTGGTGTGTTGGTGTGTGTTTTGTGTGTGTGTGTGTGTGTGTGTGTGTGTGTGTGTGTGTGTATGACATTGTTTCTTCTTAAAGAAACTGTAGAGCTGAGATGATGGCTTGTTAGGCAAGTGTGAGGATTTGAGTTTGATCCAAGTATGGTAGGTAGGGCAGGAGGATCCCTGGGGCTGTTGGTCAGTCAGTCTAGAGGATACTTGGCTCTGAGGACTAACTCCTAAGGACTGAGGATACCTCTAGCCAAATGTGCACAGACAGGTACACATATACATCTCTCCACTCCAAGAAATCGCTAAACTTCTCTCATTGTGCTTTGAAGTCAAATACAAATCTTCTGGCTGATGGGCAATCATTCATAGATTAATTCACACCAGGCATTTAAGAATGGTCCCTGGGTGGCAGTCCCTAAGGATCTGGGGCACAGTTCCTGTGCAGGAGACACAAGACAGTACCAGTGTCCTGTGATTCAACGACCAGCTGTCAGCAAGAATTTTCAGGAACCAGAGGAACTGGAAGTCTAGAAGGGTCCTTTAAGCCTAACAGTCCTGACAGAAAGCATGGGGAAGGGTAATTGCGGGCAGAGGCAGTGGCACCCTGATAGCTTTGCCAGGCCTTCACTTGCAGAACACAGCTGCTCTTGGTGTTCTGGGGACATACATGGACCATTCTAACCTTGTGTCTTTTGCTCTGTGCTCTCCCAGGATCTTCGGCTTTCCTGAACACTACACAGACGTGTCCAACATGGGCCGTGGCGCCCGTCAGAAGCTGCTGGGCAGGTCTTGGAGTGTGCCAGTCATCAGACACCTGTTTGCCCCCTTGAAGGACCACTTTGCCTGTGAATAGTTCTACCCAGGACTGGGGAGCTCTGCCCTTCCTTGGCTCATCTCTGTGGGGTCTCACTATACAGTCAGCTCTCTCCTGCTCAGTGGTAGCAGAGCCTTACAGGGGAACTTCCTGTGCATGGCTCAGACTAGCATCTTAGAGTGGCCCAACATGCTTCTCATGTTTTTTCTCATCTAAGACTTTAAAATCAAGCCAGGGGTGGTGGTGCACACCTTTAACCCCAGTATTTGGGAGGCAGAGGCAGGCCTCTGTGAGTTCAAGGCCAGCCTGGTCTAAAGAGTGAGTTCTAGGACAGCCAGGGCTACACAGAGAAACCTTGTGTTGAAAAACCAGAACAATCCAATCAACCAACAAACCACAAAACAAAACAAAACAAAACAAAACAAAACAAAACAAAACAAACAATAGGAGAGCCAGGAGGCAACATAGGAAAACTGTGCTTTGTTTCCAGTTTTTGCTGCATTTTAGGCAGCTACATAGAGTTTACCGTTTTGTTTAATTAAAGTCAGTATTTCTCAGCAATAATCTCATCTGCAATTTTGTTTTTCTGTGGAAGTGTGCTGTTGGGTTTCCACACATCAAGCACAGGGATGCCTGTGGTCCCCAGGGGCTCATGGAGCCTGAGATCTATCTGCAATGCCCTTAGAATGCCTCCACCATCAGCATCCTCCAAGGGGCTTCTGACAGTCCTTGCTGCAGCCACACCCACAGCCTCTGCTTCATTTGTTGAAGCTCCTGGAGCGACTGTGGGTCTTTTTACAAAAAATATTATTTATTTATTTTTATTTATATGAGTACACTGTAGCTTTCTTCAGACACACACCAGAAGGGTGCATCAGATATCATTACAGATGGTTGTGAGCCACCATGTGGTTGCTTGGAATTGAACTCAGGACCTCTGGAAGAGCAGTCGGTGCTCTTAACCACTGAGCCATCTCTCCAGCCCAAGAAATGCCTATTTAAACCTTGATATTCTAGTTTATTTTCTGTTGTTCTTGTCTGCTTGGCCTTGTGGCACAGCTTTAATCCCAGCATTGGGGAGGCAGCGGAGACACGTGGTTCTTCAGGTCTACATACTAAGTTCCAGGCCAGTCAAGGCTATGCAGTTAGACCCTGTCTAAAAGAAAACAATCCCTCCCCATAAAGGAAAAAAAAAACACCAAAAAACCCCCAAAATGAAACAAAATCCCACATTCTGACCAAAAGCAACTTCGAAGGGGCTTATTTGTCTTACCTTTCCAGGTCACACACCATCACTGAGAGAAGTCAGGGCAGGAACTGAAGCCAAACCATGAAGAAATGCTGCTCACTGGCTAAGTCATGGTTAGCTCAGCTAACTATACAGCCCAGACCCACTTGCCTAGGGAAAGTGCTGCCCACAGTGGGCTGGGCCATCTCATACCAATCATCAACCAAGATAATCTTTTACAGACGCTGCCACAGATCACTCTGATCTGCTCACCCCTTCAACGGTGCCTCTAGGTTGTGTCAGGTTGTCAGGACAAACTAACTAGGACATTTGGCGAAGGCTTGATTGTCACACCCATCTCTAAATGTCTGAGGAAGCTGACTAAGAATATGCTCCCAGAAGAACACGCTTCCTGATTTCTACAGCTCCTCATACCTTCCATGGGACTCTGCTGAACCTCGCTGCTCAACTGTCCAGCTGACATGGTGCAAGGCAGCTAACTTTAGTGACCAGGCTGTCTGGGAATGGCTCTTGTGATTTTAACAAACGTTTTAAGTCTTTCAATTTCATTCTTCATCACCATCATCATCATCATCACCACCACCACCACCATCATCATCATCATCATCACTGTGTGTATGTTTAGCATAGCATGTATATGGAGGTCACAGGACAGCTTTGTGGAATAGGTTCTTCTTTTACCTTTACATAGGCTCTGGGCATCAAATTCAAGTCATAAGGCTTGTATGGCAGGCACCCACTGAGGCATCTCACAGGCACTTAACATCATGTTTTATCTAGACTTGTTTACAGTGCGTTGAATGCCCAGACATCTATTGACCATTTAAAGATGTACTTGTTCCTTCACACTTAAAACTGCAACTGCCTTTGGTAGCTCTTTCTTAGTTTAGCTGGAGTGAGTCAGTTTCCTAGGTATCTTAGGGTTTTACTGCTGTGAACAGACACCATGACCAAGGCAACTCTTATAAGGACAGCATTTAATTGGGGCTGGCTTACAGGTTCAGAGGTTCAGTCCATTATCATCCAGGCAGAAGCATGGCAGCGTCCAGGCAGGCATGGTGCAGGAGGAGCAGTGACTTCTGCATCTTCCAGGCAGCTAGGATGAGGGTCTTAAGCTCATGCCCATAGTGACACACCTACTCCAACAAGGCTACACTTCCCAACAGTGCCACTCTTTGGGCTGAGCATATATAAACCATCACATTCCATTCCCTGGCCCCCACAGGCTTGTTCAAACATTAAGTCTATGGGGGGTCCATACCTAAACATAGCAGAATGCAAAATACATTTAGTCCAACTTCCAAAGTCCCCATAGTCTATAGCAGTCTCAACAATGTTAAAAGTCCAAAGTTCAAGGTCTCTTCTGAGATTTCAGCCAATCACTTAACTATAATCCCCAAAGCTAGACAGGAAACCAGCTGGGAAAACTCCAAACTGCATCTCCATGGCTGATGTCAAAGCAGTCTTCAGATCTCCAAGTCCTTTTTCATCTTTGTTGACTGCAACCAACTTCTTTCTCCTGGGCTAGTTCCACTCCCTGTTAGCAGCTTTCCTCAGCAGATAGTCCATGGCTCTGGCATCTTTAACATCTTGGGGTCTCTAAGGCAACTTCAATGTTACAGTTTCTTGTTTCAATGTCTGGTATCCACATATGACTTTCTGGGCTGGTGTCACTTCTCTAGCTCTGCTCTCTGTAGCACTCTAAGTTCAGGTTGATCCACTTCACTGTCACTACTATTCTTGTTGATCATCCCATGGTACTGGCATCTCCAATACACTGGGCTCTTCTGCTTGCAAGTAGGCTTCACCAATAGCCTCTCATAGGCTCTCTTCCTGGTGCCAAGCCCCAACTCCTTTGCATGACCCCTTAAGTCCTGGGCCATCAACTGTACCTTCACCAATGGCCTTCCATGGCCTCTCATAGTGCCAAGCCTCAGCTGTTTTTCATGAGAAACCCCTTCATGAGACTTAACCCGAGAACAAAATCTCTGTTGGGCTTTTTAAAGACTTCCTTTGTCAATGCAATTAACATAAATCTCTTTACCTTAGCCTCAGGAAGACTCTTCAGACAAGGGTAAAAAGCAGCCACATTCTGCACCAAAATACCACAAGAAGTCTCTAGGCCACATTCTGAAATTCTTCTCCACTGAAACCTCTTGAGCCAGTTCTGCACAGTTCAAATTACTCTCGGCAACAAAATCTTCTATATTCTTATTAGGAATATAGAAGCCCCATTTAAAGCATTCCACTGCTTTCCAAATCCAAAGTCCCAGAATCCACATTCTTCCTAACAAAAGCATGGTCATGCCTATTACAGCAATACCCCAGTTCTTGGTGCCAATTTCTATCTTAGGGTTGTACTACTGTTAACAGATACCATGACCAAGGTAACTCTTATAAGGATAACATTTTATTGGGGCTGGCTTACAGGTTCAGAGGTTCTGTCCATTATCATCCAGGCAGGAGCATGGCAGTGTCCAGGCAGGCATGGTACAAGAGGAGCTGAGAGTTCTACATCTCCCAGGCAGCTAGGATGAGGGTCTTAAGCCCATGCCCATAGTGACACACCTACTCCAACAAGGCCATATCTCTGAATAGTGCCACTCCTTGGGCCAAGCATATACAAAACATAACACAAGATGTCACACATCCAGAGCCCATCATGACATGCTCCTGACTTTAGTTAAGAAGAAGGGTCAGGGAGAGCATAGTTCAATTATAGCATGTAGAATAGAGGGTAAGAGGAACATGGGGGTGCATGTGGCCCCCTATCAAACTCTCACTGATCTTCTGTTCCTCATGGTGTGAAGTGGCTTGTCATGGTACCTTCATAGGTCAGGGTCTCATAGTGTCTGACTCATAGGGAACTACTAGTAGACAGGGTGGAGAAGAAGCTTTGCAAGGGGGAGGGGGGAAGCCACAGAGGTTATTAGACAGCTGGCCCTGGCTACAGCATCTCTGGGGAGATTTGCCATGGTGACACAATAGGCAATTAGCAAAAGATGGGGCCTGTATCCTCTACTCCCTGAGGACTCCAGACCCGAGGGATGGCTGCTGCACAATCAAGCCATCTTGTGTACAGCACTGTACCAAATGCCAGGACAGGATGAAGCAGAATAAACCACTTCCTCCTCAGAACCTCAAGAGAAGAGGCCGACAGGCCCTCCAGGTGAGGGGCTCTGGGGTGTCTCAGCCTGCTTGTGGGACAGATGGTGGAGGTCTTAAGGGGGTTGTTGTAATCTGTCACTTTTCTCAGGGTGGGCTAGGCTTGAATTTGAGTGACCAAGGCCGTATGGCTATAGGAGAATATGACGATATTGGGACAAAGGTAGGAGTTGGCATCCTGTGTAGGTCTTTTGCTGTGCTCTTTTGGGTTTGTGTCTGAGGTCTGACATACTGCTGTGTTGCCTGGATCAGCTGCTTTAATTTTCTGGAGTCTTAAATTCACATTTGGAAGGTGTGAATGGTACAACTCCGTGTACCTTTGAGGTTAGTGACATCTGTGGGAGAGATCTGGAGAAAATGCTTTGCTTGGTGCCTAATGGGCACCAAGGCTTACACTTGTGACAGACGGCATTAAGAAAATGAAAGCCATCCATCATCTTGGTGTTAATGGCAGTGAGGACATTGGTAATGAGGGCAACAAGCAGTGGTTCTGAATCATGAAATCCTTAGAAAGGATGGGACAGTATTGCCCAGATGTGCAGCATCTGCCTAATGATGCCAGTGCTGGCAACAGCAGGCACTGAGGTCTCGGTGTCCCTTGTTAGGGGAGAAGTGAGGCTTTGGGTGCAAGGCTAGGGTCTTGTCTGGGTTTCAGACCTGGTCCTGGGTCAGGCCCATGGCTGTGTGATGATGATGGGGTGCACAGCAGGCACACGACTACCCAATTCTTCTTCCATCTTTCTTGCTTTCTAGCTAAGTGGTTAAGGGTCCGCACTGGCGTGTTCTTGGTTCTTTATCCCTCTCTGAGGCAGATGATCTGGGTTCCTGTACTGGCGGCCCATCCCTCCGTGTGAGCAAGGGTATTCTGGTATCTTCTTAGTGTCTCTCTATTCCCCAGCTATGGATTCTCAGCCTCGCAGGGCTGGTACGTGGCTCAAATGATTGAGTGTTTGGGAAGCATGGCTGAGAGCAGTTATTTCCTGCAGTTGAACCCTCCTAGTAACTGCTGGGAGGCCTGACTACTGCAATTCTAGGAAGAGAGCTGGGAGAGGCCTCTTCACAGGCTCACACAGCTGTTGGGCTTAGGGGGAGCAAGCAGAAGTCTCGACCCCGAAGCCAATCTATCTTTCCTCTTGATTCTGCCTATGATTTGTCTTGCCTGGGTTGGTGGAACTTAAGCTTCAGGGCAGCCTTCGGCACTTGCTGCCTTTCCACTTTTCATCCATCTCCTCTGCTTCCTTTCTTGTTTCCTATCTTGCTTCCCCTCTTTCTTCTTTTCTTGTCAAAATTTGTTGAGTTTTAAAAACTTGAATTAAATTTATTATTATTATTAACTGTTTTTTTGAGACAGGGTCTCACTGTATAGCTCTGGCTGTCCTAGAACTCACTCTGTAGACCAGGGTGGCCTTGAATTCAGAGATCTGCCTGCCTCTGCCTCCCAAGTGCTGGGATTAAAGGTGTGCACCTCTACCACCCAGCAAGCTATTTTTTGTATGTATTCGTGTGTGTGTGTGTGTGTGTGTGTGTGTGTGTGTGTGTGTTGACAGCCTATGTGTGGAGGCCAGAAGAAAACTTTTGGGAGCCAATTTCTATGGTGTGGGGAGACCCTTCTATAGTGTGGGTCCTGGGGATGGAACTCAGGTCATCAGGTTTGATGGCAAGTGCTTTTGCCCACTGTGTTGACTCACTGGCCCCAAAACTTGGAGTTTTAAAGTAATTTTAGACTTACAGTAAAGTTGTAGGGCTGTTTTATAAAGTCACTAAATGCCTACTGTTCAAAAGTCCATAGAAAAGCATCCTGTAGAAATGTTCTGTTCTGCCATCGATTTATTTATAGATCAAGACCGATTGTGTATGTGTATGTGTGCATGTGTGTGCATATGTGCCTGTGTGTGCTCGTGTGCACATGTGCATGAGAACATAGAGACCAGAAGTCAGCATCAGTTGTCTTCCTCAGTTGCACAACACCTGGAGCTGGAGCTCACAGGTTTGTGTAGAAGAGTTAGTTAGCAAGCCCCAGGGATGTCCTGTCTCCTGCCCAGTTCGGGGAGGCACTTCCTGCCATGCGCAGCTTTTATGTGCAAGTTGGAACTCTGAACTCAGGTCCTCATGCCTGCACAGCAAGCACTTTATAAAAGGATGCCATGTCCCCAGTCCCTGCTTTTTTGAGTGTGGGTTTTGAAGTTTCTCTATGTAATATATCACAATGGCTTGTCATCTTGGCACTTCGGAGGCAGAGGCAGGAATATTTCTACGAGATGGAGACTAGCATGGTCTACAGAGTGAATTCCTGCCTGGGCTACATAGTGGATTCTGACTGTAGCAGCAGCAGCAGCAGCAGCAGCAGCAGCAGCAGCAGCAAACAGGAACAAAAATGCTGTGGTATGTGTTTGTTTGTGTGTGTGAGTGTGTGTGTGCCAGGACAGAGTAGTACACATCCCAGATTGGCCTTGAAGTTGTATCCTCTTGCCTTCAGCTGCAAAGTGCTGGGATTAGAGGCTGAGGTCACCATAACCATTTCTCTGACAGGATGGAATTCTCATTTTCACTTATTTTCTGGCCTTTTCTGATAAAAAATGTAATGAGATGAAGATGATCTCCATGTGTTAGTTACTTCTCTTGTCACTGTGAGCAAGTGTGTCAGGTGTGTGGGGACAGCATGGTGACAGGCCTCTCTGCAGTGCTGCGAGTGTGAGGCAGTGCATTTACATCCCAGTGGCAGAGGAAACAGAGAAAGGGTAATGCCAGCGCTCAGGTGGCTTTCTTCCTTCCCCCTTTTTCGGTTCAGTCCAAGACCCCAGGCTATGGCAAGGTCCCTACCACGCTCAGTTCATGCTCATGCTCAGCATGGGTCTTCCTTCCTCACTTAAACCTCTTGGAAAATGTCTGCCCTCACAGTCATGACTAGACTCTAAAGATGATCAAATTGTCACTACAAATTACCGGTGGGATTAATCAGGCCACGAGCTCCTCTCTCTTCTCTATCCGAGCTGTCATGGAGTCTAGGTGAGGTTTATTTTACAAGCTCTGACTCAGGCACCTCCCGAGACTCCCTGTGCTTCTAGAACTGAGTCTATATTTCATCCTGTACTAGAAGCATCCCCACCTCACCCCAGATAAGAGGGTATTGCTTCGTAGGCCAGGTTGGCCTAGAACTCGTAGTCCTTCTACCTCAGCCCCCAAATGTTAGGATTCCAGGTGTGTACCACCACACCCCTCTCAAAGGACTGCTGACCTTTCCCATTGATCTCATCCCCACAGTAATGACCTCACATCCTAAGCAAATGCCCGTAGAGAATGAAATGATGACATTGTACAACTTGATAATTGGCATGAAGGGAAAGGCCTCAGACCTTGCTAACATTTATTGAGCAATTACTATGTGCTAGGTGCTAAGAACTTTACACAGGCTGGGCGTGGTGGTGCACGCCTTTAATCCCAGCACTGGGAGGCAGAGGCAGGTGGATTTCTGAGTTCGAGGCCAGCCTGGTCTACAGTGTGAGTTCCAGGACAGCCAGGACTATACAGAGAAACCCTGTTTCGAAAAACCAAAAAAACCAAAAAAAAAAACAAAAAAACAAAAAAACCTTTACACAGGACTGTGGTAAAGCACTTGCCATCCATGCATGAGGAACACTGTTTGGATCCTCAGCACCCACCTAAAAAGCCTGGTGGGTAAGCAGCCCATCTGTAACCTCAGTACTTGGGAAGCGGAGATGAGGATCATCAGGGTAAGCTGACTGGCTAGACTAGAGAATTGGTGAGTTCTGGATTCAAGTGTGAGACCCTGTTTCAGTCTACAAGGTGAAGAGTGATAGAGGAAGGTTCTTGGTATCAACCCTGGGCTCTGTACCTGGAGATACGCATGCATGCACACAGGCACACATACAAACAATCAGGCATGAACACACACATACATGTGTATAAAAAAATTAGAGTTGCACAAAAGAAGAAAAACTTTATGCAGATCTATTTTCTCCCAGGGGTGCTGGAGAGGGAATTCAGGGCTGTGTGTGTGTTAGACAAAGACTCTGCTGTTAAGTTATGATCCCAGTCAATACATATCTCATTTAATCTCAAGTCTGAGCAGAGGCAGGGCTTAAACTCAGATCTACTAACTTTGCTACTTAGGATATGTTTCTAATATAAAATAGCATTATCAATGTTATTGCAAAGCATTTACAAATATTTTTGGTAGATTATTGTTATTGATGTTTCATTATAATGTTAATTTTTTAAAATAACACATAGCCTAGGCTGTACATGGAGTTCCTGTCTTCCTGACCCACTAAATTCCAAGATCACAGCACACTCTGCTCTTTCCTCTTGCTTGTATTTTTCGATATCAACCCTTTTATAAGGGTAGTAGCTCATCTTTTGGGACCAGTGTCAACTCTGGGGCGTCTTCCCATGCTGCAAAGCAAAGTCAAGTCTGTTGTAAGATGCTTGGAGTTCTACTTACCATGGAAACTGGCAGTGTGCAGGCTGGGAATGCAGCTGGCAGAGGCCTTGCCTAGCACACCCAAAGCCCTAGGTTTGATTGTCCAGCATCACATAGAATGGGCATGGTAATACACAGCTTTAATCCCAGAACTCAGGAGGGAGAGGCAGGAGGATCAGCAATAAGTCATCCACTGCCACCTTGTCAGATTCTTAGCCATTCCTGAGCTTCAGCAATTAGGACTAGGTCCAGGAATGGCCAGGAGGTAAGCACCTTGCTATACATACACTGGCTTGGCCTAGCCCTCAATCGATCTGTTAGTAAACCAAGTTTCGAGTCACTGATGTGTCTAGTTTGCCTCCTTTGCCAGAGTAGAAATGTTAGGAGGTCATAGGCTATGTCTAGTTTTAGCTCACCATCAAATGCCTAGGGTCTGTCTCTTTGCTTAGAGACAATAAATGCTGGCAGCCAGGCTTGGTGGTACAGGCCTGTAATCCCAGCATTTGAAAAGTAGTAACAGGAGGGTAGGAGTTCAAGGTTATCCTCAGCCACATAGGATGCAGGAGACTGATCTGGGCTATATTAGACCCTATCTCAAAAAGAATTATGAATATATAAATAAGTGGTATTGTGGCAGAGAAAGCATTCTGTGACCTGTGATTCTGGGCAAGTCAGCTGGCTTCTCTGAGCCTGTTTCCTCTGCTGTGAAGTGCTGCAGTTCATCTTTTCTTCCTATATACAAGCACTGAGACACAGTCTGGAGCTAGAACAGGAAATTGCCTCCATGCAAAAGCAGAAGATAAAGGCATTAAAAAGTAAGGAAACATTTGCAGTGCTAAGAATAAACCAGATGACATTGCAGGTGCTCTTACATGGTGACTTAGTTTTTCATTAAGGTGCTGTGCTGGGCAGTTTTATAACACCTTGACACACGCTAATGTCATTTGAGAGGAGGGAATCTCAATTAAGAAAATGCCTCCCTAAGATGAGCCCTTAGGCAAGCTGGTAAAGTGTTTTCTTAGTCATTGATGGGGGAATCTCATCAGCCCACTGTGGGTTAGGACACCTCTGTGCTGGTGTGGTCTAGGGTTGTGTACTGGCTAGTTTTGTGTCAACTTGACACAGCTGGAGTTATCATAGAGAAAGGAGCATCAGTTGGGGAAAGGCCTCCAGGAGATCCAGCCGCAAGTCATTTTCTCAATTAGTGATCAAGTGGGGAGGGCCCCTTGTGGGTGGGACCATCTCTGGGCTGGTATTCTTGGGTTCTATAAGAGAGCAGGCTGAGCAAGCCAGGGGAACTAAGCCAGTAAAGAACATCCTTCCATGTCCTCTGCATCAGCTCCTGCTTCCTGACCTGTTTGAGTTCCAGTCTTGACTTCCTTTGGTGATGAACAGCAATGTGGGAGAGTAAGCTGAATAAATCCTTTCCTCCCCAAGTGCTTCTTGGTCATGATGTTTGTGCAGGAATAGAAACCCTGACTAAGACAGGTTGTATAAGAAAGCAGGCTGAGCAAGCCATGAGGAGTAAGCTAGTAACCGACATCCCTCCATGGCTTCTGCATCCACTCCTGGCTCTAGGTTCCTGCCCTGTTTTCCTTCAGTGATGAACAGAGATAATATGGAAGAGTAAGCTAAATAAGCACTCTCCTCTCCAAGTTGCTTTGGTCATGTTTCATTACAGGAATTGTAACACTAACTAAAACAGGCGCCAAATCTTTTTTTTTTTTTTTAAATTTAAAGGCAAACAATAACTGTGTAGCTCTCTGGCTGGCCTTGATCTCAGAGATTCTCTTGTCTCTACCTACTGAGTCCTGGGATTAAACGTTCATACCACCACAGTTATTTGTGGGCATATTTGCGTGTGTGTAGGCATGCGAGTGGCACTGCCCATGTGTGTTAGTCAGAGGACAACTTGCAGGACTCGCGTCTCACCTTCTATCAGTGGGTCCTGGGGTTTGAACTCATGTTGTCAGGTTTGGGGGCATGCACCTGCTAAAGCATTTCGATGGCCATTTTTTCTTTGTTGAGACCAGATCTCGCTGTGTAGCTCTGGCTAGCTTGCTACTGTAGACCAGGCTGGCCTTGAATTTACAGTGATTCTCTTTCCTGTCCAAGTGTACACGAGTGGCCTAGCACTCCCAGTTTTTTCTTTCTGAGACAGGGTCTCGTGTACCTCAGGCTGAACTCCCAGAGAGAGGGTCTGGGATGATGACAAAACGATTTGCTGGCAAGATAGGTGTGTTCCACCACAGCTGCCATCTGTGGTGTTGGGGACTGAAACCAGGGATTCATGTATGCTAGGCGAGCTAACCTTCCTCCCGAGCCTATTCATTAATCCATCTTGGTCAAACGAATTTTCTTCTGGGCTACAGCAAACCAGAATGTGCAACTGGACTCCGCCTCCTCAGAGGACTCACACGTCATTGGTCGCAACTGACCACGTGCCCAACAGGCTTGCTCCCCGCCCCCGGGCATGCCAGCTGTCGATCAAGCATTCGGCCCCGCCTCCGGCTCGCAGGCCAGTCCGTCTCTATAAAAGGCCGGGCGGGAGATGACGAGCCCCTGCGTCGGCGCGTCACGGCGGGGTGCGTGTGAGGTCATCGCGCGCGGGCGGGCGGGGTCCGACGGTTTGAACGAGACGAAGACGGAACCGGAGCCGGGCGCGCGGACGGCGGACGCGGGTCCTGAGAAAGCCGGTGAGGCGGCTGGCGGGCCCGGGCGGCGGCAGCAGTCGGGAATTCACGGGAGGCGGCTCCTCGTGAGCAGTGCGGAGCCGCGCGGGCAGTGGGGGGGAAGGGCGGGGCCGCGATCCGGTGCGCGGCCTGGGCCGGGGGCGCGCGCTCCGTTGTCCCGGGGGCGGGGCGTGGGCCGGAAGTGGGGGCTGCCTAGTGGTGACCGGCGAAGTCCTGACTTTGCGGCTGGGCCTGGAGGGTGTGTGCCCACGGGCGCGCGCGCGCGCGCGCGAGGGGCGCGGTGGGGACCCTGGGTGTAGGAGGCGTCGTTGCATAATGGGTGGGAGTTGGTCCGCGGAGTTGGCCGCAGAGTGCGACCTTAGGCAGGCGCTTCAGCCTCCCCGTGCCTCAGTTTCCTCCTCCGTAAAATGGAGACAGTAGAATTAAGCACAGAAAGGTTTCAGCTCGGTGCCTGGCAGAAGTCAGGCGGTCCGCGGGTGGTGGTTGAGTGCCTAGTAAATGCTAGGCCCCGGTCTCATCAGGGAGTAGACAGGCAAAGACATGCTTTCTAGGAGTCTGCTTTGTGGGTAGAGAGCCAGGAAGCAAGAAAATGAATACATGGCCAAGATAATTTCTGTAATTACTGTAAAAGGGCGATACCAGTACTGCAGGGTATAGCCTGACCTCTGCATCTTGGCGATGAGGATCCGGTGGCCCATTGAGGGAAGTTCAGCTAGGCCTGATGTCTGCCGGTGATGGGATGTCTTGACTAGCATTAATCAAGATAGCTCTTTAATGGGCACTTGTGTATAAGGCATTGTGTTAAGAGCTTGATGTAGCATTGTGTCATTTAATAGTCACATTGCCTTGAAAAGATGCTATCTTTATTCTCTTTCTTTCCCCTCTGTTGTGTTTTGCTCATTTTATTTTCTCTGTGGGGCTGAGAGGTGACTGCAGTTCCCCCACTGTGCTGAGCTGCTCATCATTCTTTTACAGAGGCGAGTCTGAGACTTTGGGTAGGGAAAGGACTTGCCTTACGTTGTCCAGCAAGTAACTCAACTCCAGAGTCATATCCTGTGTGCTACTCCTCCTTCTCCATCTAGAAACTGTTTCATACTTTTGTGGTGTCAAAGTGCCAGGACATAGAAGCTTGGGAGGCGGTGTGCTTTTCTGATACTTACCACAGCTCTGTGAGGAAGGTAGGGTCTTATTCATTTTACAGGTAAGCCATTTCTGAGGAAAGGAGACATGTTTCATACAGGGTCACATAGCTCTTTTTAGTGCCACCTCCCTCTTGCCTTTCCATAGGACTCTGGATGGTACTTGGAGAGGAATAGGGTGTACTTTATCCTACACTGAATTGAAGTGGGTAGGGAGCCAAGTGTGGTGAACATGCCTGTAGTCCTTACACTTGGGAGGTAGATGCAGGAGGATCAAAAATTGAAGGTCATCTAGCTATTGAGCTAGGTCATGAGATAGTGTGTGAAAAGGCTGACTAGAACTAGTTAGGGAGACTCCTGGGAGAGTCACTGAAGGGAGAGAAATACTTGAGTAGACGGAAAGGGGATTTTTCTTGTGGTTGTACCTTGCTTAGCTCAGAGAGCCCTGAAAAGGTGGGGTATGTGTTGAACTCAAGGGTATTGCACTGAGGCTAAGCAGTGGACATTTTTGTTAGTTGTTCTGAGACAGGACCTTATCTTGTACCCTAGGTTGGCCTAGAATGCTCTGTGTCCCACACTTGTCCTGAATTTGGAGTGGTGTCTCTGCCTCAGCTTTTTGAGTGCTATCTAGGTTTATGGGCATGGGCCTTCACTTCTGGCTCAAACATTCTTACCAGAAAGTGAGAAAGAGCTTTGCTGGAGAGGTAGGCTCTGTTTTGACTGCCTGGAAGAGTCAATTAATTGGTTGAGTGAGTGGATGTTTATTGCACATCCACAGGGTGCCTAATCCCATGTATTTAGTGGCCACAGAGCTCGTGGAGCACATGGGACCTGGTATTAATGTACTGCTAATGAAAGAGTTTGAAATTACATGGTGGTGAAGGGCCATTAACCTTTTCTGAGCTGGGGTGTGGTCAGGAGACACATGTGGCTTTACCAGCTGCTTTTATTTTATGATAGCATGAGACACACAATACCCAATGTGTACATATAGACCCAAGCTAGATGGTAAGTGCTCAGTCTGAAATCACATCACTCAGTCTGGATGGCTCTTATTGGTACTTAATAGCATTCTGCACAGAGTATGCATTTTATGTGTTCATCCAGGGTTTTTTAAACAGGAGAGAGATACCTCATGTGATTTGTGATTCAGAAAATTCTTTCTGGCTGCTGTGTAGGAACAGATTGAGATAGACTAATTTGAGTGAGGGCTTGTAGGGGATCTTGAGAGGTGTTGGCAGCAGATATCAGGCACAGTTTTTAGCACTGAAGATAGCATAAAAGAGAGGCAGTCTCTGCCCTGACCTCGTTTGTAACTATGCTTAGGTTTGATATGATGCCAGCTCTGTTTCCTTCCTTACTTCATACAGCTCTCTGTGAGATCCTTTTCAGATGGTTGTGTTTAGAGCTGAGCCACACTGAGTTCAGTAACTTGCCTAAAATCACAGCTAATGGAATGGATTCATGTTCAAGTCCAGGTCCTCCAGTTTTGTCCTGGCCTAAATCTGGTCTCCTAATTCTGGGAGGCTCAGAAATGGAGGAATAGTGTCAGTTTTAGTGTGATAATTATAATCCCAGAGGTTTGAATGAAGTGCTATGGAGACATGAATAATCTACCTATGCACTGAGAAACTAAGTTGTGCTGTTTTGTGTGGTAGTTCTGTCAGCTGATTTTTGGGGAGTGTATAGAGTGTTGAAAGTTAGCTTTCTGAAAAGTTTATGTAGACACCTGTATACTGGCTGGTTTTCTGTGTCAACTTGACACACACTGGAGTTACCACAGAGAAAGGAGCTTCAGTTGGGGAAGTGCCTCCATTAGCCTCTGCATCAGTTCCTGCTTCCTGACCTGCTTGAGTTCCAGTCCTGACTTCCTTTGGTGATGAACAGCAATGTGGATGTGTAAGCTGAATAAAACCCTTTCTTCCCCAAGTGCTTCTTGGTCCTGATGTTTGTGCAGGAATAGAAACCCTGACTAAGACAGCACCTTTTCTTCCCCCATATTCTGAGACAAGCAACATTTACCTAACACTCATTCTGTTCAAGGCCCTGTGTGAAGTGTGAGGTTGTGGGAAGGAGGACGAGGACAGGGATATTGGGCATAAACTGCCCCATGTCTGTAGACCTAGTTACCCCTGCTCTAAGACGAGCACTGGCTTAGGGAACCCAGACTGGAGTTGTGTGACTCAAGGCTCGAAGCAACTCCATGCAGGATAAGAGTGCGGGAAGAGACCCTCGCTTACTAATTACTAGGTAACTAGGAGGGAGTGAAGCTTCCCAAGAGAGCTAAGGGCTGGGGTCTCGTGGTTGTTCTAAATTGCTGTGAATTTTATCCCTTACTCCATTGACAAGTTTGATGTCTCAGGGAATAAGAACAATTCTAAATCTCCCAGTCCCTATAAAATCTATTGTTTGGGCTGGTGAGATGGCTCAGCAGGTAAAGGTGCTTGCCAGCTAACCTTAACAACTGAATTTGATCCCTGGGAGCTACATGATAGGAGAGAATCAACTCCTGAAAGTTTTCTTTTGACCTCCACACACATGCACGCAAAAACACAATAAAATATACAGAGAATGAGGGAATGACTGACCAGGGAGTCAGAGTATGACACCCACATTTCCTTCCTAGTGTTTTAATTGAGACTTGTAGTTGACTATAGTGATTGGTGCATGTAGTCCCAACTACTTCCAAACCTGAGGCAAGAGAATAGCATGAGCCTAGGAGTTTGAGGGAACATGGCAAGATCTGCATCCCCAAATAAAAAGAGATTATTTCAGAAGTTTGACAGAAAGGTAAGGGGCAGCATTTTCTGAGAAACAGGAAAATAAGGCTGAGCAGGCTTGGCAGTAAATATTCAGGGCCTCCTTTTCTTCATCCTTGAAATGAACAGAGTAAAGGAGCCTTAAAGAGGATTGTCAGTTCAGTAACAGTGTCTTCAAAAGACCTCATGCTTGGTTGGTGCTCAGGTACCCTCTAGTTTCTAGGGTGTGCAGCAAAGAACAGTGGGTGCCAAGGACTCTGAGAGGCTGTCGCGTGACCTCACCTATGTACAGTACTAGGCTGTTGAAACCTGTGAAAGTAGGTAGCATTGCTAGGGATTGGCCCAAGGCTTGGTGCATAGGCAAGCATAGCACTCCTGGTTAGCCGTGCCCTCAGCTCTAGGTTTCTATGCTGTTGATGATGACTTGAGATAAGGTCATGCTGTAGCTCATGCTGACCTGGACCTTGAGCCTCCTGCCTCAGCCTCCTGAGTACAGGTATGTTACCACCACACCCACCTTTGTTAAGTTTTCTGTGGTGTTGAAGGTTGAGCCCAGACACCAAACATGTAGAACACATGCTCTGCCCCCAGCCCTTGAGCTAGTTTTTTGAGTAGACCATTGTTTGTGCACTAGCCTCCTTTCATCAAATACATGCTTGATCCCTTCGTGCCTTTTGTGGCTTGTAATTGTGTGTTAGTCTTATCAACATGATGTCTGAGTATTAGACTGACTGGTTTGAGGCAATTTATTGCAGGCCATTTTATGCATGGAACTGCAGCTTATGACTGGAATCCTAGTATCTGGTTTCACCCCTTAGGGAATAAGGCTGTGCTTAAAATTGAACATTTGTACAGGTTTGTTCTTGGTGACTGTGGGAACTGCTTGCCCTCACTTCATGCTCACTGTAACAGGAGCCTTCTCTCTTTATTACGTGTTGTAGAAGATGGCAGTGAATGTGTACTCTACGTCAGTCACCAGTGATAACCTAAGTCGACATGACATGCTGGCTTGGATCAATGAATCTCTGCAGTTGAATCTGACAAAGATAGAACAGTTGTGTTCAGGTAAGCACCCCCCCTCCTACTGCCCCCTTTAATATTTTTTAAGACATGTTTTTCCTATATAGCCATGGCTGTTCTGGGGTTTACTCTATAGACCAGGCAGGCAGGTCTTCAACTCAGAGATCCACTTGCTTCTGCCTCCTAGGTGCTGAGATTAAAGGTGTGGGCTACCATGTTTGGTTCAGGAGACCACTTTTTAAAAGTACATGTGGCTTGAGGGTTTGCGTAGGCCTCTATATGGAGCCACCGCAAAGAGATTATAGATTTTTTTTTTCTTTCAGCTTTACCCATGCTGAGTGCTGGGATGTGTGGCTTAGTTGATAGGGTACTTACCTAGCATTCACAGAGCACTGGGTTTGATTCCCAAGGCCGCATGAACCTAGATGTGGAAGCCACCGCAGGTGATCAGATGGTCAAGGTTTTGCTTTGGCTGCTTAGTGAGTTTGAGGCCAGTCTGGGGCACATGGTGCTCTGTTTCAAAAGTAAATAAATGAATACAGTTTTTAGAAGAACATGCTTCTAGCCTGCATGCCCACTGCCTTTTGCCGAGGCTACATCTATCCCTGGCTCAGCTCACTCAGAGCTCATGTGGCCACAGAACTGTAATGGTGTTCTTATGTTAATTTACTTTTTTTTTTGTTGCCTGAGATTGAGTGCTGAGCCTCACATATGCTAGCTAGTGCTTTATCACTGAACAGTGTACCCAGCCAGCTGTTTTTATATTAATGCATCAGGTATGGTTTTTATTCCCAAGAAGAAAAAGACTGAGTCAAGTATCTGGGGCCAGTTTCATCAAAGTTACCATTTCCCAGAGATGCAATGAGTGAAAACAAGAGCAAAACCTGTTTCTGTGTGAGAATTGGACTACATGTAGGCAAGTGGTGGGAGGGAGGGGTTCTAGGAGTCCTATCACTCAGAGCATCATTGTCGGGAATTTTCTTTTGTTACTGTCTGTATGTATATATTATTCGTTCCAGCTTTTCATGAGCTATTCTTCAGTGTCAGTAACTTAGAAGTGATTATTTTGAAGAGCGTTCTCCCTCCCTCCCTCTCCCTCTCCCTCTCCCTCTCCCTCTCCCTCTCCCTCTCCCTCTCCCTCTCTATATATATACATATATATATATATATATGCTATATAAGAGCGTATTTTTGCTATATGCTCTTTCCATGTTTTTACTATAGTTATTTGTTCTTATACTCACTTTTGGCCGTTGATTTTTTTTTTTTTAATTTTCTTATTTATTTATTTATTAAAGATGTATTTATTGTTATACATAAGTACACTGTAGCTGTCTTCAGACACCAGAAGAGGGCGTCAGATCTCATTACGGGTGGTTGTGAACCACCATGTGGTTGCTGGGACTTGAACTCAGGACCTTTGGAAGAGTAGTCAGTGCTCTTACCCGCTGAGCTATCTTGCCAGCCCTCCATTTTATTTTTATTATGGCATGGTTAAGTACCCTTTAATATTAACCTTTTTTTCCTGCTATTTATTTATGTAAAACAGGACCTCATTCTGGAGCCCACAGGCCTGGAACTCACTCCATGTAGCCTAGGCTGTCCTCAAACCCTTGGTGGTCCTCCTGCTTGGTTCTCTCGAGTGCAGGGACAAGCCTATGCTACTGCTCTCAGCTTCATAGATCACCCATTTCCTCAGTGATTTCTGGAAGTAGGACACTGGAGCAAATGAAATGGACTTTATGCTCTTAGTAATTACTATTTACCATGAATGTGCTTATCTTTGGTTTATTACTTTTTGTGTGATGGGTTTTTGTTCATATGTATGTCTGTGTACCATGTGCATGCAGTGCCTTGGAAGCCAGTAGAGATTAAGTCAGGTCTTAGGTTGTTCAGGCTAGCTTCAAACTTGATTATGTATGAATGTGACCTTGAATTTTCCTGTCCTCACCCCAGGGCTGGGACACACACCCAGTGGTAATTTTTTATTTATTGACTTAAAGAGTTCTCCTAACTTTACATACTTAAAGAGCATGCCAGGGTGTGTGTGTGTGTGTGTGTGTGTGTGTGTGTGTGTGTCTGTGTGTGTGTGTGTGTGTGTGAGAGAGAGAGAGAGAGAGAGAGAGAGAGAGAGAAGGGGGGAGGTATTCATTGGAGAGTGTGGGTATGAATGTCTTTGTACTTGCATGTGGAGGCCGTCAGTGTCTTGTCTGTTGCTCTTCCCCTTTGAGTTGCCTTGAGACAGGGTCTGACACTGAAGTGGAAGTGGAAACTTGTTGTTTTGACTAGGCTTTCAGTCTCTGGTAGGCTGACTGGTGAGGTCTTGAGATCTGCCGGTCTGTCCTCCTAATGTCGGGGTTTAGGCATGCACATCGTGCCTGTTTGTTAACATGGGTGCTGGGGAGTCAGAGTTGAATATATTCCGTGTGCTTGTAGGAGCAAGTGTTCTCACCCACTGGGCCATTTCCCCAGCTTTGCATGTCACAGCTGTTAAAACTGGATCTGCCACAGTAACACATGAGTTCAAGAATATGAAGACACATACATGTGCATACGCGCACGCATGTGTGCACGTGCACACACACACCAGAGCTGAGTGTGTGGCACATGTTTTTAATCTTAGCATTTGGGAGGCAGAGGCAGGCAGAGCTCTGGGTTTGAGGCCAGCCTGGTCTACATAGCCTACATAGCAAACACCAGGTCATCCAAGGCTACATAGTGAAACCCTCTCTCAAAAAAACAAAAAACAAGGGGCTGGAGAGATAGCTCAGCAGTTAGGAGTACTATCTGCTCTTCCAGAGGTCCTGAGTTCAGTTTCCAGCAACCACATGGTAGGTCACAACCATCTGTAATGGGATCTGATGCCCTTTTCTGGTGTGTCTGAAGAGAGTGACAGTGTACTCACATAAAATAAATAAATCTTATTTAAAAACCAAAACCAGATCAACCAACCAAATAAACAAAACCCCCTCACTGTTGGGGGGAGGGGGGGATAGAGGGAGGATTGGGTATTTTCCTCCAACTACTGAAGTTCTCCTCTTGTGGGTGTGGATGGAGTTCTGGTTAAAGAAAGCATGGCTGACATGCCCAAGTCTCTGGCTTCAGTCCTCACTGGGGAAAGGTATCAGTTAGGACCCAGAATCAGAATCCTGCTTCTTTTAGTAAGTAACTTTTGTTTTGTATTACTTAGAGGTTAAACACAGGAGTTAACAAATACTATACAAATGCACAGCCATGAGCCCCGGCCCTTTCTAAATTAAGTTTTGAGACTATGTCTTCCTAAATTTCTCAGTCTGGCTCTAACTCACCCTGGAGCCTATAATTTATGATTCTTCTATCTGAGTTCCTAAGAAGCTGGGATTGCAGATACCCTGTACCAGCAGACTCGGGTCTGTAAGTGTTCTCCTCAAACACCTCCCTTTAGTTCTCTGAGTGTCTCCAAGAGGAAGGCACACCTCCAATTTCAAATGGGGAAGATGGATGGCTTAGAGAATTTGAATAATGAATTGAGCAGATAGAACCAAGAACACAATAGGGATTTGAGCCTTTTTCCAAATGAAGAACTCACATTCTTCAATCCCCACACCCTATTTCTACAGATTTTTTCCTTAACTGGCTGGTGCCTACCATTTGGGTTGATCTAAAGAGGCTGCTGATCCTTAGCTGCTTCCTGAGGGGTTTGGCTTTTGGACTTCCTCCCCCCCCCCCTTTTTTTTTTTGTGGGTGGAGGGGCTCCTAGTCTTTGTCTTGGTTTCATTTCTTTGCCTTATTTGCTGTGTGAGGTCCAATCTGTTTTCCTGTTTTCCAGAGGAAGGCAATACGTGAGGCATACAGTGATTAGTGGGTCCCAAGAGTGGCTTTTATTAATCTTATTTTGTTATAGAATAGGCTGCCTTAGATTTGTGCTGCTGTCCTCTGTCTCCTGTTAATTTTCTCAGCTTTTTATTGCTGTGCCACCATTTTTTGAAGTCTTTTAAAGCACTTGTTTGCCCGTGATCTCTGAGTAATGTGGGAGTGAGGTCATCTTCATTTTCATTGGAGACTGCTTTCTCACCAGCAATTTTTTTCCTAAAATTTATTTCTGTCTTTAAATACAGTCCAAAACATTTCTCACTTAATTAGAAGATGCTTCTCTTCCTGTGTAGATAAGTTGTGCATGTTCCAGTCTGGCCCCAGGCTTTTCTTATTTAGGCAGTGAGCTGTCATAGACACGTCATGGCATGAAGAGGCCTTTAGTCTGCTCTGAGCCATGTGATTTTGGATGAATTCCTTGATGGTCTTCTAGTACTGTTTCCTCAGCTGTGAACTTGGGCAGTAGTCTTGGCTGACCAGCTTGGCTGTTGTCAGGATCCCTTAATAATAGTGTTGGTTGTGTGTTAGACTCTGGAAGTGAGAAAATAGCTCTTCGTTTTAAAGATGAGGAGTTTGCCCATGGGACATAGCTTAGACATTGCAGAGCCTGGGTTTGAACCTAGTATTTGTGTGTGTGTCATGTGTGCACAGATGACTAAGTAGGCTAGGAGGATACTTGAATCCCCTGGAGCCAGAGTTAGAGGTGCTTGTGAGCTGTCTGGTGGGTGCTGGGAAATGAATCCTCCCAAAGAGCAGCCAGTGCTCCTAAGTACTGAACCCCCACGTGACCAATTTATTTTATTTTATTTTATTTTATTTTGAGACAAAGTGTTACCCTGTAATAAAGGATAGCTGGCGTCTTAGCTTGTGGTATTCTCCTGCCTCTGCTTTTCATGTCTTTGGATTATCTGTATATCATTACACATATGAAATTAATTACATGTGGCATGTGTTGCATTTTTAAAGAAGCATTTGGAAGAGAATTGAAGAAATATAATTGTATATAATTAATTATAATACTATTTACCATAAACTCCGTAAAGTATTTGCTTTTTCTGGCTCCTGCCACTATTCTTAGCCCAGATAAGGTATTTTTCCTTAGTAGAAAGTGGTGAGTGAAAGACATGAGTGATGTGTTAGTAAACTTGTGTTCAGTGCCATGTGCTCTTGAAAGCCGAGTGGGATGGCACTGGGAGCGGGTAGGTTCTGTCATTGTATTCACATTGCTGTTTTGAAAGCAGCTCTCACTCGTAGCTTCAAACCACACAGGATAAGCTGCAGCCTGGAGTCAGGGAAGGGGAGGCTTACAGCGCTGTGTGTGTCTAAAACCTTCAGTACTGGGTCTGAGTCTTCTTTATCAGATCAAAAAGATCAGAAATTTCACAATGCACAGTCTTTTTTTGGGTGGGGGGTGTTCGAGACAGGGTTTCTCTGTGTAGCCCTGGCTGTCCTGGAACTCACTCTGTAGACCAGGCTGGCCTCGAACTCAGAAATCCGCCTGCCTCTGCCTCCCAAGTGCTGGGACTAAAGGTGTGCGCCACCAAACCGGCCTTAATTTCTTTTCTTGGTTGTATAGTTTGTTTCTAGTTTCTTGCCTCTCAGAATGTTAAAGTGAGTAACATACAAGAAAAAGCAAGTTATACAATTCTGTTTATTGTTTTAAAATCAAAATAGTATTTTTCCTTGTTAAAAGTATTTTCAGCTTACATTTTAAGGTCTGCATTAATGACACCCCCCCTGCCCTTTCGCAGATTTTATTTATATCTAAGAATATCAAGTTGCATGTGCTCTTTGAAGCCTTTATCACTTTTTTTTTTTTTTGGTTTTTTGAGACAGGGTTTCTCTGTATAGTCCTGGTTGTCCTGGAACTCACTTTGTAGACCAGGCTGGCCTCGAACTCAGAAATCCGCCTGCCTCTGCCTCCCGAGTGCTGGGATTAAAGGCGTGCGCCACCACGCCCGGCTCTGTATCACTTTTTTTTTTCCTTTTTCCAATTTTTTATTAGGTATTTTCTTCATTTACATTTCAAATGCTATCTGGAAAGTCCCCTATTCCCCCCCACCCCCACTCCCCTACCTACCCACTCCCACTTCTTGGCCCTGGTGTTCCCCTGTACTGGGGCATATAAAGTTTGCAAGACCAAGGGGCCTCTCTTCCCAGTGATGGCTGACTAGGCCATCTTCTGCTACATAAGCAGCTAGAGACACAAGCTCTGGGGGTACTGGTTAGTTCATATTGTTGTTCCACCTATAGGGTTGCAGACCCCTTCAGCTATTTGGATACTTTCTCTAGCTCCTCCATTAGGGGCCCTGTGTTCCATCCAGTAGCTGACTGTGATCCACTTCTGTGTTTGCCAGGCACTGGCATAGCCTCACAAGAGACAGCTATATCAGGGTCCTTTCAGCAAAATCTTGCTGGCATGTGCAATAGTGTCTGCGTTTGGTGGCTGATTACGGGATGGATCCCCACCTGTATCACTTTTAGTAGTCATGTGTGTTTTGTGCATGTTAATATTAAAGCACTGGAGTTACTTATTTTGTGTGTGATGTATGGTGTGAGGACTCTAGTGTGCCATGGTATGTATGCATGTGGAGGACAGCGGGCAGGTCCTGAGTTGGTTCTCTTCTCTCTTTTCTGCCACTCTATGTACTCCAGGCTTGCTGGGCCCTCAGCTTCTAGGTGATGCCCTATGACCCTTTCCTGTTTGCTTTAGGAATGAGAGGATTACAGATTACATTGTATCTGGCCTTTTCTGGGTTCTGGCTGGCCTTGAACTCATGATCTGCCTTTTTTAGCTTCTGGGATTACAGATGTGTATCATAGTATAAGGGAATATTGGCTATGATTTTCATTATATTTTGCAAAAGTGCTCTGAACTGAACCAGGTTGAACATCAGTGCACTTGAAATTAGTGCCCTGGCATTGTATTTTGTGGTCTCTGTTTTCGAGCAGAGCCTTAGAGTGGAGCTGTGACAGCCAGTGGATACGCTGATACTGTGCCTCAGTTTCCTCTCATCAATCCACGCTGTCAAGACACAGCCTGAGTGGACTCTTATTTGCTGAAGGCTGATGGGCCACTGAAACAAGGTCTTCCTCAGTTGTCTTGAAGCTGTGCTTAAGTTGTCAACCTTTGCCCTAGTTACTGCTACTTTGTTGTTCAGGCAGAGACTAGAAAGGATTCCCCCCTTTTAACTTTTTCCCTCCTATCTGAGATATTTATGAAAAGGACAGGACTGGGCATGGTGGTACAAATCTGTAATCTCAGCATTTGAGAGTTGCAAAACGGAGGATTTATTGAGAGTTTCAGACCAACTTGGGCTACAAAGCAAGGCCCTGTCTCTAATCAACCAACCAACCAACCAAAAAGCCAACTAACCAACCAACCAACCAACTAACCAACCAACCAAAAACCCTTGGGAAGCTTTCTACTGCTGCAGTCTATCACTACCTCTTTTAATGGGACTGTCTTAGTGTTTTTTGTTTTTTTTGTTTTTTGTTTTTTTTTTTTCTGTGAACAGACACCATGACCAAGAGAACTCTTACAAGGACTCTTAGTTGGGGCTGGCTTACAGGTTCAGAGGTTCAGTCCATTATCATCAAGGTGGGAGCATGGCAGCATCCAGGCAGACATGGTACAGGTGGAACTGAGTTCTGCATCTTCATCTGAGGACCACTAGCAGAATACTGGCCTCCAGATAGCTAGGAGTGACTCACCTACTCAACAAAGCCACACCTCCTAATAGTGCCACTCCCTGAACCAAGCACATACAAACCATCACAGGGACCTTATTAATTAATTAATTAAAAATTTTTTTATATAGACATACACTGATTGGGTGGGTCAGTGAGAGTGTAGTTATGTGGAATACTGCTCTTCTAGAAAATATTGCTTTTCTCAACTGTGTGGTAGCCTATAGGCTTCTAATGTGGTAAACAGTCACACATGGGAATCAGGAGCTCAGTGTAATGCTATGGTTCGTCTTTAGCCTCTGTGGTATTTACTTACTGAGCCACATATTTTGGGCCTTGCTTTTAATCTTTTTCTTTGTGTTGGGACTTGAACTCAGATCCTTGCAGCTCTATCACTGAGCTACATCCCCAGCTCCCATGTTTAGTTTTTAAAAGTTGTAATATTTCTGAGGACTCTGAATTCTAAAATAAAAACAGATGATTCTTTGAGTAGATTTACTGAGAGACAGGTAGTTTCTGATGCTAAGTGGTTTGTTGGTTAGTATATTTGTTTACTATTTAACTCTAAGAAAAATTAATACTGTGCTGGGTGTGGTGGTGCATGTCTTTAATCCCTGAATTTAAGAGTCAGGAGTGGGTATATCTTTGTGAGTTCAAGGCCAGCCTGATCTACATTGCTAGACTTTGTCTCAAAACAAAACAAAACAAAACAAAACAAAAACTGTATGTGTTTGATGGATGTCTGTGGTCATGCATGTGCCACAATGGAGAGGAGTATATATGTTTGTGAAGACTTAGAAAATGTGTTGTTGACTCTTTTTTTCGTTTTATTGTTCTGAGCATTTTTCTTTCTAGTATTTATGACAGTTTCTAACAAGCGTTAGACTTTCATAGTAATCTTCACTTTCCGCCTGTTTTCCAAATTGAAAGTATGTTGCAGAATTTGTCAGATAAAACCAGCTTTGACTTTGACTCTAGAGATTGAGGCAATGGGATTGTTATGAGTTCATGGCCAGCCTAGGCTCTGTAGTAAGTTTCCAGGCCAGCTAGATTTACATAGCAAGATCCTATTTTTAAAACCAAACATAAGACTCTATTTTGTTAATATATTTAAAAATTATTTATTATTTATGTGTATGAGTGTTTCACTTGCATGTATGTCTGTGCAGCACATATGTGCCAGGTACCGGTGGTGTCAGAAAAGGACATTGGATCCCTTGGAAACTGATGTTATAGACAAGTGCAAGGTGCTCTGTGAGTGCTGGGAATCAAATCTAGGTCCTCTGCAGGACCTAGTGCTCTTAACTGCTAAGCCAGCTTTCTAGCCCTTTGTTAGTAGATTTTTAAAATTTTATTTTGTATTCATATAAACTTTTCCAAAAAAATATTTATTTCTATTACTTGAAGTTGTGCGTGTATGTGTGCATGTGTGCTGTTGCTCACAGAAGTGTAGATTTCTCTGGAGCTGCAATGGCAGATGGTGAAGAGCCACCTGACATGGATATTAGAAACTAAATTGGGGTCCACTGCAAGAGTTCTTAACTACTGAGCTGCCTCTGTGACCCCAGCCTTTGGCTGTCTATGGTTTTCTGTACAGACTTTACAGCTGTGTGCCAGGTCTGGGAATGTGGAATACTTGCCTAGTATACAGAAGCCCGGGGTTTTATCCTGAGTTCCACACATATAATGGGATCTGTTGTTTCCAGCTTAAAAATCTCAGCCCTCAGGGAGTAGAGGAAGGAGGATCAAAAATTCCAGGTTATTCTCAGCTCCATTGAATTTGACCGTAGCCTAGGTGACACGAAACCTGTCTTTAATAAAATTATATTTGGGTTAAGTAAATGTAGATGACCATGTTTTTTCACTAGTAGCATTTAGAGTGTGTCATATTGGTATATGCCTTTAATCCCAGCACTCAGACAGAGGCAGGCCAGCCTGGAAGACATAGCAACTTCTAGGCTAGCCAGGGCTGTATAGTGAGATTCTGTCTTGGGGACAAAGTGGTACTCAGTGACCCAGAGTTTATTAATGTTTTTGTGTTATTGTTGATTCAGGGGCTGCATATTGTCAGTTTATGGACATGCTCTTCCCTGGATCCATTGCCTTGAAGAAAGTGAAATTCCAAGCTAAGCTAGAACATGAATATATCCAGAACTTCAAAATACTACAAGCAGGCTTCAAGAGGATGGGCGTTGACAAAGTAAGTAAACTTTATTCGTTTGTTTAGGTTACTTTCGTATATTTAAAATTTTTAACTTAATCTTTAGTTTTGTTTTACAAAGAGGTGTGTGTGTGTGTGTGTGTGTGTATGTATGTGTATACATGCATGTATGTATATCCATCCGTGCACATGGAAGTGCATTTGTAGATCTGCAGACAACTGGGAAATCAGGTCTTTAGGTTTGGCAGCATGTATCTTTACCCACTGAGTCATCTCTCTGCCCTCCTCCCTTTTTTTAATAGTCTTTTTGAGACAAGTCTTTCTGTATAGTCCTGACTGTGCTGGAACTTACAATGTAGGCCAGGGTGGTCTCAAACTCACAAAGAACCTTCTGCCTCTGCCTCTCTAGTACTGGGATTAAAGGCATGTGCCACCTCACCTGGCCTTGCAAGTCTGTTTAGCTCAGGTTGGTCTTGAGCTCACTGTGTAGCCCCCAGGCTGGCTTTGAATTCCTTTGATCTTCTTGTCCCGTCTTCCTGAGTGATGGGTTCATAGGTGTGAGGAACTCTGCCTGGCTATCTTAAAGTAGTTTTGGACACTTTTCTCTTGCTGATTTATGTTACTTCTTGTTTTTGTTAACATGATTACAGGGAACCAGGTTTTTCTTACCCTTCCTTCCTGCTTCCCTCACTGTCTTCTTTCTTTATTGTCTAAGTTTAGTAATGCTTTGGGGCAGTCAGCGTGTAAATCTAAACCAGTGATTAACAGTTTACTTTAAAAAGATTTATTCTATGTGTATGAATGTTTTAGTTGCATTTATGCATTGTATCCTGTGTGTGCCTGGTGCCTGTAGAGGTCAGAAGAGGGGTTGGGTCTCCTGGATGGCAGTTGCAGTGAGCCACCATTTGGTTACTAGGAACCAAACCCAGGAGCAGTGCAGGTTGCTCTCTGCAAGAGCAACAAGTGCCCTTAATCATTTTGTGATTTCTCCAGCCCTAAAATTTTCTTTTGTCACATTTTATTGAGGGGTGTGTGAGCGCACAAGCACACACGAGTGCATGTGTGACAGCACCTTTACCCATCTCACTGGCCATGTATCAGACTAGTGTTCTGTTTCATTTTAAGTATTATTTAATCTTTACTAGAATGACATCTAAATATCTTAATTTCTAGATTACTTCTATAAAAATATACTGTACTTGATCCTGTACCTTGACTTGTTGTTACTCTCCTCTCCTCTTCCCTCCTTTTCTAATAATATATTTACTTCTATTTTATGTGCATTGGTATTTTTCCTGCATGTGTAGTCTGTGTGAAGGTGTAAGATTTCCTGGAATTGGGAGTTGCAGACAGTTGTGAGCTGCTGTGTGGTTGCTGGGAATTGAACTTAGATCCTCTGGAAGAGCATCCTTTTAACTGCTGAGCCATCTTTCCAGCCTCCCCCCTCCCTTTCTAGATAGAGTTTTCCTAGGTTAACCTCAAGTTTGACGTGTTCCTGCCTTAGTTCCCAGAGTGTTCACAAACGTGTGGCACTGCACTCAGCCAGGGAATTTCTCTTCATGGTGCAGTGAAGTTGCCTTTCATTTGTGTCTTGGTGTGTGTATATGACTTTGGTGATACTGGTTCCTCAGTGGTGCTGGGGATTCAGTACAAGGTCATGTGCATACCAGGTAGGCACTAAACCTTGTTCTGGTCCTTGTTCCTTTTTTGTTCAACATTTTTTTCTCAGGAGTTTGGAGGGCTGGCTAAGGATTGGTACTGTATTGAATGCAAACTGATCTTAGCAACCCTTTTGGGAGAGCTTTGTGTTGTTTTGATGAGTGGACAGGTTTGATGTTTGCCAAAGCCCTCTGCTTTGTTCTGAATGGTCTTGATTTTTCTCTGCAGATAATTCCTGTGGATAAATTAGTAAAAGGAAAATTTCAGGACAATTTTGAATTTGTTCAATGGTTCAAGAAGTTTTTTGATGCAAATTATGATGGAAAAGAGTATGATCCTGTAGCTGCCAGACAAGGTCAAGAAACTGCAGTGGCTCCTTCTCTTGTCGCCCCAGCTTTGAGTAAACCGAAGAAACCTCTCGGCTCCAGTACTGCAGGTAAACAGAACCACTTCCACTCATTCAACACTGAACCAGAAGTTTTTATTCTTAAAAGGAAAAAAATTGGTAGTGCTTGGGCATAGGTGCTCCATATGGGTTATGCTGCGGCTCTGAGTAAAGAGTTTTGCTGTGTGCTTTTGAAAGGGTGTGGACTCTGGCACGTGGCAGATACATCCCTGTGCTCTGCAGCTCTGTGGGAGCCTCTTCACCCCTGTCCTCACGTCTCCCTCCTCTGTACAGTGGGAAGTTAGCACTTGCCTCTGGCCTGGGTGAGTGACTGTATGATGTTTTACCAAAGGGGTGTTGTTGGTTGCAATAGAATTTCCCTATGCTAGCTCACATACAAGAGCTTTAGTTACGTGGGAAATTGGGACCCTTTATAAACACCCAAGAGGTAAGTAAGTTACAGGTAGCTCTAAAGCTTAGGGTCTTAAGAGCTTTCTCAATCTTTGAGGGATTCTTCTAGGCTGTCTGCATCATTATGCCATCATTCTGTAGGCCAGCTTTCTGTGCCTGAGTTTGGCTTCCTTCGTGGAGTTTAGCATGAGAGCTGCTTATAGTTTGCTTTGCTGCTGACACGGGCTAGGATGGAGGGGGAAGTGGTTTGTAGAGAGTCTTAGGTTTGGGCTTGTTGGGTTTCCCATGGTGTGTTTTGTAGTATATTTATAGAACATGTGCATATGTTGTGAGCCACTACTCCCTGCTAAAGATGGAGGTCTCTTTTTGAGACAGGGTCTCTGGCCTAGGCTGGCCTTGAATTCAGTGTGTAGCCAAGGGTGACTTTGAACATTGTTCCTTCTGCTCCACTTACTGGAGTTTTGTTTGAATAGCTTTATTGAAAAAGAATTCACATACCATATATTTTTTACCCCTTTAACCTAAAAACAAATTAATTTTTTTAATGTGTATGGGTTTTTTTGTTTGAATGTATGTCTGTATACATCACGTGCCTGATACCCTCAGAAGCCAGAAGAGGGTGTTGTATTCCCTGGAACTGAAATTAGAAATGGTGGGTTGTGAGCCACCATGTGGGTGCTGGGAATTGAACCAGATCCTCTGGAAGAGCAGCAAGGACTCTTAGCTTCTGAACCATCCTTTAGCCCCCTTTCTTGTGTGTGTGTATGCAGGTGCATTTGGAGATCGAAGACAAACCTTGGGTATTTCTCAGGTACCATTCATCTGCTTTTTGAAATATCTCATTGGTCTGGAATTGGCCTAATATGCAAAGCTGGCTTGCTAGAGAGCCTCTGGGATCTGCTCGTCTTAGCCTCCACATCCCTAGGATTACAAGCATGTACTGTTACATGGATTCTGGGGATACAGCTCAAGTCTTAAAGAGTTTCAAGGCAAGCATTTTACTGACTGAAAACCAGGAAAACCAGTAAAGCTTTAAGAAGCCCTCACTTTTTTTTTTTTAATTTCTTTCTTTCTTTAGACAAGTCTTACTGTGTAGCTCTGAATATTCTGGAACTCACTATGTAGACCAGTCTGACTTCTGCTTTCCAAGTGTTGGGATTAAAGATGTGAATGTACCCCCCCTCCTTTTTTGTTTTAAAGAATTTTATAAATATTATTATCACAACTGGTTTTAGGATATTTTGATGACCCAGAGAGAAACCCATTTGTGTTCAGTGGCAATCACTTTTCATTTCCTCCAACCTTCCTCCCATCCCTAGCTCTAGGCACTCACTGATCTGTTTTCTCTCTATGGCTTTGCTGGCTTTAGACATTTTCTGTATATACTAACATAGAATATGTGTAATTGTCATCTTTGTGTCTGGCTTCCTTAGCGTAATGATGGAAAGTTCATCTGTGCTATAGTTTTTGGGGGATGGGGTGGGGAGGACTATTTTCACTATGTAACTCTGGCTTATCTGAACTCATTAGATAAACAAAGGTGCCCTCAAACTCATGAGACTGCCTTTGTGTCCCAAAGCTGGGATTGAAGCATTCACCACTATACCAGCTGATACTTTTTTCTTGTGTGTCTGTCCTATCTTTCTCCAAGTACCTGGGTCTCACATAGGCTAGGGGAGCTGTGTACTTGTGAAGTATTCCAGGCTCCCCCTGTCCCTGGAATTTTGAGACAGGATCTTAGAAATTCCCAAATGGGTTCTTGAACTTGTGATGTTCTTACTGTATCCTCCCAAGCAGCCTAGCTTAGTACTTGATTGTTTTTATTGAATATTCCATTGTGTGGACTTCCTCATCTGTCAGTTGATGGCCATTTGAGTTGTTGCTAGTGTTTGGCTGTCATGATTAATGCTACAGTGAAGGTTCAGGTATAGTTTCTGTGTGGAGTACATTTTCATTTCTCTTTGGTGAATACCCAAGAGTTTATTTTGAAGCCATACTCCTGGGCTACATGAAAGTATTCACAAAACTGCCTGTTTTTTCCAAAGCAGCTGGCTATTGCCATACCAACAGCAGTGGAGGAGGTTCTGATTGCCCTCAGAAATGTATACTTTTTATTCCTTAGCTGTTGAAAGTGGTGACTATCTAGGTAATCTTGGATATAGCATATTTCAGATGCTACCAACAATTGAGTCTTGCAGTAAACATTCAGTGTTCAGGATAAGCAAGTACCAGAGAGCTTCATTCAAAGGAAATGCCTATGACTGTGAACAAAAAGGTCTGTGGTTATAGATTTTGGGGTGCTAGGAAGATGAGTGATGTCTCAGCCTGGCATACATAGAATCTGTGTTTTATAGAGTTGTTGGGTAAGTAACCAAAGTGAGGAGTGTTACATTTATCTTGAAGTGGAGCCTTTTCTCATTAACATAACATAACTTGCAGATCTTTTTCTGTCACTGTTTTGTCTGCCTTTAGCTATAAACACTGAGAGACCTGTACATCTCTCCTGGCCTGTGGACATCTAAGACATAAGCTCTGAGTTCCAGCAGTAAGGGTGGGCTCTGCTCCTAGCCTTTGTGAGCTCCTTCCCTTACGTAGTCCAGTGAGTCTGAGGTGATGAGTTAGAGGGAGCTACTTTTCCAGATGGGGCACAGGGCACTGCAGTACCAGCTGGGATTTGATCTGCTCTTTATACAGGGCTTGCCTTTGATCCATGAAGCTGCCTTGCTTGAGTTAAGGTCCATCAGTGCTGTTTATACCTGAATGATTGTACTTTTTGTTCACTGCAGCAGAGTGAAGATCTTACAGGAAGATTATCCCTAGCATGAAGGAGCCTGCCAGAATTATTACTTAAGTCTACTGCCAGGACAAGAACTACTTTGGGCAAATGTGTTGGGGGTATTGTGCTGTTTATATCTGGGCTTTCTAGTATCGATTACCTTTGTTGACCTATCTGTGGACAGTTGTTAGTTGATCACTGACTTCTTGCTTTTTGTGTATTAGTTAGTTTTTGACATTTCTCCTAACATGGTTAGTCTTCTTTCAGCCCCACAGAGACCCATTGCAACACAGAGGACTACTGCAGCTCCTAAGGCTGGCCCCGGAATGGTGCGAAAGAATCCTGGTGTGGGCAATGGAGATGATGAAGCAGCTGAATTGATGCAGCAGGTACGCCCCTCATATGTTCACATTGTCACTGTCGGTCTTCGCTTCCCTCATAAAGGCAAGGCCTTTTTGCTTGTCTGGTCATACATGATCTCTTGACATGTGTGAACCTTTGGCTTCAGAGTGGGCCTTGAGCAGTGGCTAATAGAACAGGGGTCATGTTTTCCTTGTACCACAGAAACTTGTTATCTGTCTGGAAATCAAGTGAGTGTGTCTAATATGTGTGTGCAGAGGCCATTGGATCTCCTGGTGCAGTTAGTTAGCTTCAGTGTGGACCAGTGTGGATCATAGTTTTTGAACCTCATTGGAATGCCCTTGGGGTCTCTGGAATTCAGAGAGTGAAAGATAACAGAGAGCTGCTTTCCGCAGCTTGAGAATGGAAGTGCTAGGAAAGGCCTGCTGCTCTTCTGGTTTAGTTCTTTATAGTTCAGTGACTGCAGGTAGATCAGAAAAACAAAATGGGAACCATTGATCCTTTTTGTTCATTGCTTTTGCGTGATTATTTTGACTCAGTCACCTGCTAGGCACTGTTGCTGTGAAGCATAGAGTCCTGGAGGAAAGGGGGCTTCCCTAAAACCTCAGAGGAAGCAGTTGCAGAGAAAAAAACACAAGTGCTCAAAGAGTGGTCAGCTGAAGCCCCATGGCTGGAATTGACCCTGCATTCTAGACAGTCGCCTCCATGATGAACTGAGAACACAGGAGGAACTGAGAGCAGCTACGACATTACCTCACTTATGTTATCAGTCAGCCTCTCGACTAACCACCTCACGTGTGAGGAGGGCCTGATCATTTGTAGGTGGATGTTTGTTTGTTTGTTTATTTGAGACAGGGTCTTATTATGCAGACTAGGCTGGCCTTGAACTTGTAGCCATGCTACAACCTCTGCTTCCCAAAGACTGAGACTGCAGATGTGTGCCATCATCCCTGGTTGGAGCTAATCTTTGCTTACAGTAATTGAGATGTATGGAATGGGGTTTGGTTTAGACTCCACTGAGATAAGTGCCACTGGACAAAAGACATTCTTGAAATCTGGATAGAATGAAGTAGATGCTGCAGGGTCCTTTAGAAGTTCATGTTGATTAGAACTTTTTGGCTTGTGAAAAATAAGAAATGAATAAGAAAAAGGAGACTTCCCTAAAACTTTAAGAGCAGGGGTTCTCAACCTGTGCGTCACAACCCCTTTGACAAACCTGTTTCCAAACATATTTATGTTACGATTCATAACAGCAAAAGTACAGTTATGAAGTAGCAATGGAAATAACGTTATGGCTGGGCATCACCACAATCTGAGGAACTGTGTTCGGGCTGCAGCATTGGGAAGGCCGAGGAGCGCTGCTCTAGAGGAAGCAGTTGTAGAGAAAAGAGTGGCCAGAAATACAGAAACTACCCAATATTTTTATAGTTGCTCATGCCACACACTAAATTCGTTACAGCTTTTTTGGCCACCTTGGGAGGTTTTACAGATGAACACAGTGCAGTTAGGATTTGCATCTGGCTTCATAGCCTAGGCTTTGTGCTTAATGGCAAATTGAAGAGGTTCTTTCTTTTCTGAGGCACCCAGCATTGGAGATTGGTATTTATCATCATTGCTCTGGGAAAATTGATGGTAAACTTTGGAGAGAATTTCAGAGCATAGAAGATGTTGCTTGGGCCTGTACAGGTTTCTTGAGGTTAGAGGAAGTTTCTTTGGTGTTAGCCTGTGATCCAGTCCTAGGTAAGGGTAATAGAGAGTGAGAGACCTATCTGCTGCAGAGGCAGAGATACAATATATATATAACTCAACTCTGGGGAAACTGCCTTTCTTGCCAAGCAACCAGGGTGTGGGTTTGGGTGGCCAGTACCATAGGTTTCAGTAGTTGAGATTGGCCAGGCTGTGGTTTTGAAGAGAAAGCTTAGAGCTCTGGGCAGTTCTGGGCCTTTGGAGATAGGAGGTGGGGAGGCTGACTTTCTGCTAACCAGTCAGTTTCTTCTTTGATCCTGGAAAGTGAGGATCATACACTCATACCCCGCTTCTCTGTACTTGCTGCAGAAACACTTTGGTCTGATATGTCCCCCACCCCCTTCTGGTTTTGGTAGAGTTTCATGTAGTCCTGGCTACCCTGGACCTCAGCCTCCTAAGTTCTTGGTTTATAGATGCTAACCAATACACCTGGCTCTTGACTTGAATACATTTTTAAAAAAGTTAATATGAAGGATTTTGAGCTCTCTTCAGGTTACCAGAGTCTGAACCCCTTTCTGTTACATGTTCTGTCTGGCTGTCCTGAAAGCATTCGAATTTGTAGCTATTGATAAACAGGAGAAATGGATCCAGATAGGTTTGTTAGGCTGAGAACAGCACTGTATTCTACACCAACTACCTTGTAGTACTCATCCTTGGTTGATGTGTAAGGATCACATATTAAGTAATGCTGGAGATAATTACTTAAAAAAAAGTTTTTAGAGTGTGGCTTAAGTGGCCCTGGAACTAGCCATCCTCTTGCCTAACTCCTAAGTTCTGGAATTACTGTGTGTACCTATGTGGGTTTCTGTTCATCACCTGTGTGCACAGATGGACAGAAGTGGTAGAGACTATTCCCTGGAATTGGAGTTTCAGGTTGTTGTGAGTCACCATGTTGGTGCTGAGAACTACTAAGCCTATACCCTTTGCAACAGTACTAAGTTAGTGTCTTTGTGGAAATCAAACCTCTCTAGTGGAACTTATGGGTGATTAAAAAACCCCTCCTAACCCACTGAGCTCTCTACATGTAGCTAGTCTTGGACTTGATTGACCAGTCAGCTTCCTGACAAAGACTCAGTTATGATTGTTGGTCATCTTGCTAAGCTGGGTTGTGGGTTCTATTTCCACCTCAGCCTTAAATTTCCCCTTTTTGATCCCATCTCAGAGAAAAGCTCCTTAATAGTTTAAGGTATGCTTTTTTTTCCCCCTTTCTTTCTTTTTTTCTTTTCCTAGGGTAGCCTGTTTGTGTAGCCCTAGGTGTCCTAGAACTCACTATGTAGACCAGGTTGGCCTCAAACTCAGAGATCAAACTGCCTCTACTGTGAGAGAGCTGGAATTCAAGGCATATATTACCACGCTCAGTTCTAAGGTGTAGTTTTGTAGCCTGCCCTTTCTTGAGAACTCATAGTCAACGCTGCCATGAACTAGTATATATTATTTATCTGCGGCTGAAGAAAATTGACATTAAACTGAACTGGAATTTTGCTTATGTTTTATTTTGATCAAAAACCACATCATTTGGGTTTGATATTTTATTGGCTCACCAGTGCTCACTGTTTTCAATATCTTGTACAGGTCAAAGTACTGAAGCTTACTGTTGAAGACTTGGAGAAGGAGAGAGACTTCTACTTCGGAAAGCTAAGGAACATTGAACTGATTTGCCAGGAGAACGAGGGGGAAAACGACCCTGTACTGCAGAGGATTGTAGATATTCTTTATGCCACAGATGTACGTGTTTACATTCTCTCTAGAGAGAATTTCTTTCTATACTGACACCTAAGAAAGAAGTGTAACATTGTTGATTTCAGTTCACTTTGCACTGGGACCTGTATTCCAGTGTAGGGTTTACCAGAAAATTTCATCTTTAAGTTAGCCACGTTAGCCAAAGAACATCTTCCCTAGCTAGCCTGGAGTCCCTATATCTTTGCTTGAGGAAGCAGCAAGCTCAGGAAGTGGCTGGTTTGCCCAGCTTCTACAGTTTACAGACCACCCAACGTTTGCAGCTTGGCACTCCACCTGGAGGTGTTGTTGCCCTTAGTAGGACCGCTGGCATTTCGTTGTCCTTGATGTTTGTGCTCATAGCTGCCAACGTATGCCTTGCTTCTTCCTTCCAGGAGCTTGCCTGACTCCTTTTGTGATTTTCTTTGGATTCATCTATATTACATAGCCTTTAATCGTGATATTAGTTCATCAGAAAAGACTGATTTTCTTCACCCTATGTTTAGGATTTAATACCTGGCTGGCCGTGTCCACTGTTTAACAGTACTTGTAATTATGCAAGGTCTGCGTCTACTCATGTTCAGTAATGAACATCTCAGCTGATTTAAGTTGTACACATTTAGTTGAAAAGACAAATCTAGATGTGTTTCTATGGAAGAGCAGTGTGGCCATTCTGTGCTGCATGCCCTACAGTGAGCAGGGGAGGGGCCCTGAGTCTGCCTTGCTTTTGGCTTCCCAGCCTCATCGATGCTGGACCAAGTCTGATGTACTGTTGCTAGTACTGTGCTTTAATTCTTGTCTTTAGTGTAACAAAGATGCTTGAAGGCAGACTTAACATGTGCAGAATCCTATAAGCCTTTTGTTTTTCCCTCTGCTTCAGCCCTTCAAGTGTTAGAGTTACAGGTATGAGCTGTGGCACTCAGGTTAGGATACTGAACTCGATGGGCAACTTCAGGTTTCTTTATTTTTGATCAAGGCTTTCATAACAGGTTGCAGTTGAACTCAGTCTGTAGCAGAGCCTTGAGCTCCTGTTTGCACGTCCTGAGGTTGGGATTGATTACATGTATGTGCTACTCTGCTTCCTTAAATGTGATTGACTTTTATGTTTTTGTTTATGCAGTTGGGGATTGAACCCAGCTCTGTCTTGTGTATAATAAAATGCTTTGCTACTGGAGCTCTGTTAGGAATTTTTTGAGGTATGGTCTCATTCTACCCTGGGCTGCACTGGAACTCAAGTCTGTAACTACAGACTGGCCTCAGCCTCATGACCGTCCTCTGCCTTAGCCTACTGAGAGCTGGTATTACAGGTGTGAACCACCATTCCTGGACTTGGAGTTAAAGATATTTTGAGGGAATACACATTTTAAACATATATTTAGACACATAAATATTCACTGCTTCTTAATGCTATGAGAATAATTTGTGCTTAGTTTTTGGCATTAAGAAATGGTGCTGTTGCTGGGTGGTGGACACACCTTTAAACTAAGCACTTAGGCGGCAGAGAGGCAGGACAGTGAATTTGAAGCCAGCTTGGTTTATATTTGAGTTCTAGGCTAGGCAAGGTCTGTGTAGGGAGACCTTTGATCAAAAATCAAAACAAAAAAGAAATGGATGCTATTGTCTAAAGAATACAGTAGTGGCCACCTGGTCATGCTTCAGTGCCAGGCGTGTGGGCGACAGGGAGGAGCCTACATGTGAGGCTTAGATTGTGAGGTCAGTGAGGCGAGGGAGGAGCTGGCCCTGCTGAGTGACAGCTTTCCTTTCTTTTCATTTCCCATTTCAGGAAGGCTTTGTGATACCTGATGAAGGGGGCCCACAGGAGGAACAAGAAGAGTATTAAGCAGCCTGGACCAGCAGAGCAACATCCGAAGTCTTCACTCCAAATCATGTGCTTAACTGTTAATACTCCCTTTTATTAATCTTAGAGGATTCACTGGTTTCTTTTCATAAGCAAAAAGTACCTCTTCTTCAAAGTGCACTTTGCAGAAGTCTCACCTTTTCCGATGAGTTTGAGTTAGGAGCTTTTGCCTTGTAGCAGAGCAGTATTAACATCTAGTTGGTTTACCAGGGGAACAAGAGGCCAACCATGGGGCTCTTCATGTGGATGCTGGTCACACTGACTGATGGAGAAGGGGGTTTATAATACGAGAGGTGACAACCTCAGAAATGCAAAGACTGAATTGAATTCTAAGCTAATGTGAAATTCTGGCAGAGAACGTTTTAATAAATAAATGCCTTAAGAGTATTTAAAATATGCTTCCATATTTCAAAACATACAGTGTAACATGACAGGAGATTTTATGTGTCTGACATTGTGTCTGGGAAGGAAGGGCAGACTTTAGGCCCTTTGGAACCTGCTGTGTAGGCCTTTCAAGGCTGCTTGAATCTTATAGATGTCGACTTTGGCCCAGAAGTAAAGTTTGAAAAGTTCTGTAAAACCATTTTGTGTCAATGACCAGTTGCACCCCTGCTCTAAAAGCAAGCAGCATAGTTGCTTGTGTGACTAGAGGGCGTCTGGGCCCTGCAGTGCCTGAGGCGAAGAGCTCAGCTTCCCATCGAGCAGTCCTCTGGATCTTTTCAAACTCTCCCTCCAGTTCCTCTGTATTGTGTTTCTGGGACCTGCCCACGTCTCTGGGATTTGAATGGGGGTGGAGTCCCAGCACACTGTCTTTTAAGTTTACAGTTACACTTCTCTCTCTGCTCCCTGTGACCTCTGGAAACTCCTCTGGCTCCTTAAGTTTGCTGCTGAGCATTGTAATTACAGCAGGCAGGTGATCGTGCTGCAAGTTCTTGCTGGACCTCTGGCAAAGGAGTGATCAGTGAAGGCCAGTGTCACCTGTGCTCTGTGAGGCTAGGGTGCTCGCTGTCTGCTGGTCACTGCTCCCCATTGTCACCTGAGTACTTTGCCAGTGCACTAATCTCTTGGAGATAAAATTCTCTAGTGTGTTACTAAATGTTAAAATGTTTTTTTTTAAAGAATATACAGTACCGTGACTGAAATATTAATATTTAAAATACTTCATTCCTTAATTCTCCCTCAATTGCTTTACCCATAGCCTATTCAATTCCTTTGTTTGGCGAACTCTGCAAAATGTGTTACCCACTACTGAGATTGTTCAGCCCCTGATGTGTTTGTACTGATTTGTTTCTGGTGGTAGCTTGTCTTATGCTGTGTGTAGGAAACAGGTATTTTATGACAGAATGTTATGTAGTGCATGCTCTGTGGAATTCAGAGGAAAATCCAGGCTCAGTGATTAACAATGCCAAAAAAAGAAAAAAAAAAAACAAACAAAAAGCAAGTAACGAGCCATTGTTCAAACGACAGCGGTGCTGTTTCTCCTCTGTGGCCTTTCAGACTTCTGTTGCCCCCAAATTCCATTTTATTGGGAACCCATTTTCCACCTGGTCTTTCTTGACAGGGTTTTTTTCTACTTTAAACAGTTTTTAAATAAAATTCTGTATTTCAAGAGTGTCCTGTCTTCTGAAATGTGTCTTGCCTTGGGTATAAGCTTTTAATTCTAGAGGTAAGATAGCTATGCATCCATCTTTGGCTGAGCTTAGACAGAGGCTGAGAAATGATTCCCACCGTCTTAAATAGGACTAATCTTTTAAAATCCCTCACTTTTCTCAAGCTAACTAATCTGGCTCTCCCCTTCCTCTATCCTCCTTTCTCCTTCTCCCTTCCTTCCTCCCTCTTTTTCCTCTTCCTCCCTCCTTTTGGTTTTTAAGACAGAGCTTTTAGTATTGTTGTCCTGATTGGCCTCATATTTGTCACAGTCCTTCTTCCTCATTCTCTTGAAAGATTATGTGTGTGTGCCATCGTGCCTGGCTTAAAATTGCTTATTTTGAATTCTTTTTAAAAAAAAAAATCACATTACATTTTTCAGTCTTCTACTGCTTTAAATTCCTGTTACCCTGAGAAGGTTTTCCTCACAGAAACAGAAAGCCTGACCTAGTTGCTTAAGGCTCTTAGGAATGTAGTTGGCCGGTGTTTGGCAGATGATTTAATTGGAGGTAATTGTTTCATTGTCCTGAAAATGCATTTACAAAGTCAGTTAGTACACTCTTAAACTGGAGAGTAAAGTTGTTGCTTCTTAAAACTGTTCTATAAAGTCCTACACCTTTGAGAATGAGTTGAAAATATGATCCTCTCCTGTTGTTGTCTTGAAATGTTAAATAGGCAGAAAGGTAATTCATCTGCTCTTGAGAGTACCATGTACAGTACCCTGGCTGCTGTGGAAGTGATCTTGAGAGTACCACGTACAGTACTCTGGCTGCTGTGGAAGTGGGACTTAGTGATTTTTGTGACGTTTATATTCACTGCTGCCCCTGGAGGTTGATAATGATTCAATCCAGAATCATTACCAGTTTGGGGAATAATTTGGCACCATCTGCATTCATCATCTTTAAGAAGAAACCCTGAAGGGATGTATGTTGTGTGCTGTTAGCTGAGAAGTTATTAGGTAAGAGGTGAAGTGGAGACTGTATCCATTGACCTGGCTTAGCTGTATAAAGCCTTAATGTGACTAATTCAGGTTAGGAGGATGGTGCAGCCTGAACGTGCTGTTGGCAAGGTCTGTGGTATGTAGAGGAACAGGCTACTGCAGATAGGTTTGGATTCAGGATAGGTTCTTCAGGCCGAATTGATGTGATTGCTTCCCAATTTCTTGGGAGATTGGTGTAGAATGTTTAGAAGTTCATCCCCAGAAGTTCTTTTTTTTTGTTTTTGTTTCTGTTTTTTGAGACAGGGTTTCTCTGTATAGCCCTGGCTGTCCTGGAACTCACTCTGTAGACCAGGCTGGCCTCGAACTTAGAAATCCACCTGCCTCTGCCTCCCAAGGGCTGGGATTAAAGGCGTGCGCCACCACTGCCCGGCCCTGGAAGTTCTTGAGCTGGGAGATTATGAATCTGCATTTTAAGGCCCCTCAGGTGGCCTAGACCTGGGCCCTGCTTAGATGAAGCTTTAAGTCTTATCGTGTCAGTGAGACATCAGATGTGAGGGTTCTAATCCACCTCTTACTTTGCTTTATTTTGTTTTTTTCTTGTTTGCAAATCAAGGGCTCTGATGTTGGCTGAAGGGCCTCACACTCTGCATGTTTTTTAGAATCCGAGGAAACTAACAGGCCAAGTGCAGAAACTGTTGTCTGGAAACAGGAGACATTATTTCATGGCCAGAAGTTGTTATAGATTAGAAAAAAACGTAGAACATGTTTTTTATGCCCTAAAAATTCAGGGCACGACTTGGGTATTTTGGAAGTGAAGTGCTGAGTTCTTCATTGGCTCTCTCTCAGCTTGGTGGCTGGTGGCTGGTGGCATCCAGCTCCTCTGTGTTCAGGCAGCTTTCATCCTGCTGTTCCCAGGTGAAGGGCTAAACACATTCTGGATTTCGTGCAAATGAGGAATTGTTGACTCCCAGTTCACTGGCTTTAAAAAGACCATCCGTGATTCAAGAATTGCCCTCTAGGATGTGAAGTGAGGACAGAAGCGGTTTTCTTTTGCAGTAACCATGGGTCTCCTCAGGGGAGCTTTCCTTTAAAGGCTACAGCAGGGTTAGTGTGAGGAGCTTTTTGGGTGATTCCCCCTAATTCATGGTTTGCTTAGTTCACAAATCAGTCTGTGGGCTTTAAGCCTGGCAAGCCTGGCCAGATTAGCTTGCTAGTGTGTGTGTGACCCAAATCTCACCGTTGTCAGCAGGGAGAGTGAAAGGAAGTGCTCTCAGCAAGCTAACCGATAGCTTGTGATCATTGTTATTTTTCTGTTCTGTTACTTTCTGTGAGTGATGATGTCATACCTTTGAACTCTTCATAGGTCATAAAATTTCAAAACTGAACAAGATGATATTCATGTATCTTCATTATGTTCACTGCCTCTACATAGTGTTTGAGTTGTGTTCTAACAAGGTAGGAAGGATTTTCTCAAAGACCAGGAGGGTTCTGTGCTTTTACTGAACTGACTGACCCTTGACCTAGATGGCTTTAGTGCTACCTAGTTGTAACTTGTGAAGGCCAATGCTTTTCTCTCCTCTTTGATTTAATGTTCTTGTAGCTTAGGGGCTTTCTGGTCACATTGTTGCCAGGTAGCTTCATTAACTTGATTGCCTAGGTGAGTGGGTCTAACCTTAGAGACATTTCTAACCTCCTGAATCCAGAGCCTTAAATCTTCTTGTTGTTTTGAGGCAGAGTCTCATCTATTCCAGACTGGCCTTGAACCCACTATGTATATTCTAGGGTGATTTTGAATGAATGCTGGGATTATAGGCATGTTATACCATGCCCAACATCAAACCCAGGCCTTCATATCTGCTGAGCAAATATCAGCCAAGCCACATATTTAGTTAGCCCCATGAGTGTTGTTTTATTTTGAAAAATTGTAACTGCTTTTGAGGATGGTAAGCTATGTGGTTTATTTATTTTATTTTTATACAGACAGGTATAGATGCCAAGTATGTGTCACCTCACACCTCAGTAATTTATTTCATTTTTGAGAGGGTTTCACTATGTGGCTCTGGCTGACCTGGAACTTGTCATGCAGATTAGGCTGGCCTGGAGCTCACAAGTGCTGGGATCACAGGTGTGCACCATCATTCCTGGCTTGCATGTTAAAACAGCATTGGTGTTGCTGAATGTGAATGAAGAAGTATCTGTGAGGATCTGGGTCTGCTGTGGCTCCTGCCGGCCTGAGGGCCCTTTTGGTGATCAGCATGCCCTTGGATGAGATCATATTTTCAAAGGTATTCTCTAGGTTGTAATGTCTGAATCCTTTTCAAGTTGGCTTTGAACTTTTCCTGAATCACTATGCTGAGACTTATCTAGATTTTTCCTTCTATATGCTTTCCCACATAAAAAAAAAAAACTTGTTATTGATTATATTTTGACTCTTTTGAACTTTTTCCTAAAATGAATAGAATACACTGTAACTAAGTCCATTTCTCCTCCCACCCCATTTTTCTTCCAGATAAGGAGGAAATTATATCCTAGCATATTTTAGTTATGTTAAATACTGATAGTTTAGTCAGTGAAAATAGGATATAATTTTTAAAAACCCTACCATTAAGTTAGTGTGTGTCATGGGAAAATTAGAAACAGTCATAAAAATCAACTTTCTGTAGGAATAAAACCAAAAAAAAAAAGAAACATTAATTTTGTGGGTTTTTTTTTTACTGTAAAAAAATCTCTAGTTTCAGGCTGATGAGATGTCTCAGCAGGTAAAGGTGTGTGTTGTATAACTCTGACAACCTGACCTCAATCCCCAGAACCCATGGTGGAGGGAAGAGCCAGCTCCTGAAAGTTCCCCTCTAATCTCCATGTGAGCCCACCTGAGTGCTCCTGTACATACACAGGCCACACAGTCCTTATTTAGTGTGTATGCGTCTTTTGCCTACATATATGTCTGCACCATGTGCATGGAGTACCCAAGGAGGTAGAGTAAAATAGGCCATTAAGTGGATTTCCTGTGATTGAAATTGAGAGACTTTTATGAGCTATTATGTAGGTGCATCAAACCTGGGTCCTCTGGAATAACAATCAGTGCTCTTAACCTCTGATTCAGTTCTCCACTTTCTGCCCCACCCCCTGCAAGTTAAATAAAAATAAAAATAAAAATTTCTAGCTTCATACCTAAGGAAAAAAATCTATCTGAAAGGATTTTTGTGCCCCACCCCCTTGTTTCAATGGCTTTCTTCCCTTGACCTTTCCTATCCAGCGGTGTGTTGGGTGCGTTGATTTAGATACGTTTATGTTCTCTGTTTAGGCCCAAGAAGGAAGCTTTGGTGGTGGTGTCTTGACACTTGGGTCATGTTCAGTTCCTTACAGTCTGGTGCAAAGATCTAGAATCCATGGCCCTAGCAGAAGTCTCCCTCAAAAGACCTGTTAGCAGCTGACTGGCCCTGGTGAAGGGTGATGCGACTACCACGTCCAGGTCATCCCTCATCTCGGATGCTCTTACTGACTTTCTCTGCTCAAATAATGGGCTGGTGCAGAACTTGGGGTGTGTTTGTGTCAAAGAGCTCTTGTGATATTTGCTCTCTGAACTGGGAGAACCAGTTGGCCTCTTTGGTTTGGTGAAGCTGCATTCCCATAGGGCTCCCTGGTTCCCTTGAGAGGGAGGCTCAGTCAGTGCTTGTCCGGTGGGTTACTTTGTATTCACATTTGTCCTGACTCTCTGCTGTTACTGCCCTCTGTGAGCTCAATTTCTTTAATAAAAGGTCTCAAACTGGGTGAAAGAAAAATGGCTGTGTTTGGTTTATGGGTTAGATTCTGACATTACCTTTGTGGTTATTTTGTGTGGAATTTCCTCAGTTCCCAAATTTGACTGGTTGACTCTGCGGTCAGAAACCCTCTGCCTCTGACTCAGGGATCTCAGCCAAGAGTTACAAATGTAGTGAGTTGTTAAAAACTGGTAGCAGTTGGGTCGAGCTTAGCTGTGGAGATCAAATTGGGTCAGGGTGAATGCCCTCTGGAAAGTGGACACCTTGGCCTTCAGTCAGTGGCCTGACTCTGGGACTGAGTGGGAACCAGAAGTATCTCTTCATTTCTGGGACATATTCCTTAGCCTTGAGCCATCTGCCCTGACAGCTGAGTGCCGACCAATTACAATGTAACAAGTCAGTTGTTCCCTTCCTGTGTACCATCTCCCCATTTCCCACTTCTGCGTCTGTACCTCCCTTGCTCTCTCCCTCCTCTGTTCTGAGCAGAACTCTTGGGTCTGGTCTGTTAAAGCAATGGGTATGACTTGAGATCTTGCTCTCTGATTCTCAATATAAATTGAATTGCCTGTTTCCTCCTCCCCTCCGGACTTAAAGTTCCTCTCCCCTCCATCTTCTTTTTCCCTTTGTTCCTCTTTCCTCTTTGGTTCTGGGTTGAAATGCAAAGGTTCCTGAACGATGGGCTAGTGCTCGCCACTGAGCTGTGCCTCAAAGCCTTCCTGCGTTTCTTTTGAGTTGTCTCTCTTGCTATTGAACAATGTCTGTAATTGCCCTTGGTGCTTTGCCTGGGTTCATGATCACAGGCTCATGTTCTCTGTTCTAGTTAAATACATCTCTCTCTTTTTTTTCCTAACAAAATATAACAAAACAAAAACCATCATATGGAAGTTGGACAAGACAAACGAAAGGAAAAATAAGAGCCCCAAGAGCAGGCACAAGAGTCAGAGATCCATTTGTTCACACATTCAGGAGTCCTGTTAACACTGCACTGAAAGCTATAGTGTCTATGCAGGGGACTTGGTGCAGACCCGTGAAGGCCTGTGCTTGCTGCTTCAGTTCACAGGAGCTCTGCTCCACTCCTTCTGCCGCCTCTTCTATGGGGCTCCCTGAGCTCTGAGGGGAGAGATTTGATGGAGACATCTCATTTAAAGCTGTGTGTTCCAAGGTCTCTCCCTGTGTATCGTGTCCATCTCTTGGTCTCTTGTTTCTGTTCCCATCTGCTGCAGGGGGAAGCCTCTGATGATGGCTGAGTAAGGTAGCAGTCTATGAGTGTAGCAGAGTATTGTTAGGAGTCATTTCATCCTGCCCCTCAAATGCCCTTCAGTTATAGTTGCTTCCCCTCCTACCCCCTCCCCCCGCTCCCACCCTATTCCCTCCCTGAATCCCATCTCCCCTCCCCTTTCCCACCTGACCCTCCCAGTCTCATTCTCCTGCCCTGCATGCGTTCTACCCATAAAATATTTTCTTCTCCCAGGGAGATCCATTTGTCATCTCCCCTACCCTAGTCCCCTTCTCTATGCCTATCTTCTCTGGGTCTATGGTTTATAGCTTGGCTATAATTTATTTCTCAACTAATATCCATATCTAACTACATATATACCATATTTATCTTTCTGAGTCTGGGTTACCTTACTCAGGATTTTTTTCTAGTTCCATTCATTTGCCTGTATATTTGATGATATCATTTTTATTAAACAACCAAGTAATGTCCCATTGTGCAAATGTACCACAGTTTACCCTTCCATTGAGGGACACATAGGTCGTTTCTAATTTCTGACTATTATGCATGGAGCAGCAATGAACATGGCTGGTTAAGGTCTCTGTGGCAGGATAAAGCTTCCTTTGGGTGTTTCCCAAGAATGGTATAGCTGGATCTTGAGGTATATTAATTCCCATTTTTGTGAGGAGCTGCCATACTGATTTCCACAGTGGCTGTAAAAGTGTACACTCTCACCAGCCATGGAGGAGTGTTCCCCGTGCTCCACATTCTCACCAGCATTAACTGTCATTTAATATATATCTCTTATATAACTTAGTTTTGAAGGGTTGGGGAATGACATAGCTGTTAAATATTGCATACCTTGGACCTAAGTTTGACCCTTAGAATCCACATTCTTCTTAAAAAAAAAAAAAAAAAAAAAAAAGGCAAGCATGATGACTGCCATACACTTAAAATCCCAGTGTTGGGGAAGTGGAAACAGGTTCTTGGGCTTGCCGCCCAGTCAGCCTACTTGGTGGTGTCCAGGTCAGTGAGAAAACCTGTTTCAACAACAGAAGAGGATGGGATCTGAGGAATGACACCCAAAGTTGTCCTCTGGCCTCCATAGGCATGCATGCGCACCATGGAACCTCGCAGCCAGTACATAGCCATGCACTAAGCACACACCCACACCATCAGCATGCACCCACACACTAACTGGAAGGATAGTATGACGGCATCCCTTCACCCAGACTGAGACTATTGCCCTGGTGTGCTTTGTGTTTACTGAGCCATTTGAGAACAAATCATAGACCTCAGGTCTCTTTATCTTTGAAAGTACTAAGGTATGTATGTTTCTTATGCAGTACTTGATTCTTAAGACCAGAAAACAAATGCAGTCTATAGTTATGTAGAGCCCATATTCCAGTTTCACCTACTGTTGGGCCCTAGAATATTTCTACTTTTCCAGTCTGTCATCCAATGCAAAAATCATATATTGCTTCCAGTTGAAAGTTCCTTGAACCATCTTCAAGCTACACCACTTCCTCAGCTGCTTTGTTTTACATGATAGACCTTGTGTGCTCGCTCTGTGTGTGTGTGTGTGTTTCTGTGGTATGCATGCATATGTATGCTTGTTATGTGTGAGTGTGGATGTGCACACCTGTGAAGGCTGAAGATTCATGTTAAATTATCTTCTATCTCTACTTTAGGTTTTCAGACAGGGCATCTGTCTTGGCTAGGGTTTTACTGCTGTGAACAGACACCATGACCAAGGGAGCTTATAAAGAACATTTAATTGGGGCTGGCTTACAGGTTCAGAGGTTCAGACCATTACCATCAAGGTGGGAACATGGCAGCATCCAGGTAGGGATGAGGCTGGAGCAGCTGAGAGTTCCACCTCTTGTCCTGAAGGCAGCTAAAAGACTGGCTTCCAGGCAGCTAGGATGAGGGTCTTAAGGCCCATGCCCACAGTGATGCACGTACTCCAAGAAGGCCACACCTCCTAATAGTGCCACTGCCTGGGCCAAGCATAATCAAACCCTCATAGTCTCTCACTAAACCTGAGGTCTCTGTTTCAGCTAGCCTAACTGGCTAGTGAGCCCCGGGATCCTCTTGTCTCTACTGACCTCTCCCTGCCTGGCTCTGGCGTTAACTTTGCGTGTTTCAATGTCAGTCATTTACATGGGTGTTGGGTATCTGAACTCAAGTAAGTCCTCAGTCTTGGACAGCATGACTTGACCCAGTGAGCCATTTCCCTCCTGTGTTTTGCTTTTCGTAGGTTTCCTGCATAGATCAGGCTGTCCTGGAGCTGGCTGTGTTGCTCATGCTTGCTTTACAAAGCCTTCTGCTTCAGCCTTGTAAGTGCTAGAGTTACAGGTATGTGCTGCTAGCATTCAGCAGGCCATCGACGTGAGTATAGCCAGTTGTATTCTGCAGTCTGGGTTTGTGTTTTTTCCTCATGGCGTGATTTATACATGGCTTTATTATCGCATCACGACATGCCATCTACTTCTGTCATTATTGATGGATGCTATTTATTTTTGAGACATTATCTCATGTATGTGTGATGGCATCAGATGTAACCAAAGGTCATGAGGCCATGAGAGGCACTGAGCCATAACTCCAGCCATCAATAAATGAAAGAGAGAGAGAAAAAATTGAGGCTGGGTCCCTCTGTTGTAGCCCTGGCTGTCCTGGGACTCTGTAGACCAGGCTGACCTTGAACTTACAGAGATCAGCCTGCCTCCGCTTCCTGACTGCTAGAATTAAAGGCATGCAAAACCATGCCCAACAATTCAAAACAAAACAAAGTGAAAAATGTGAAGGCACTGAAGTCATTTGAAGTTTGAAGAATAAGTATACATATACATTCTGACTTCATACAAGTCACATGTGGACTTTTTTTTTTTTTTTTTAGAAGTTTTGTTTCTTGGCGGCAGTCTCCAATCTCTGTTAACCTTTGACACCTGGGAATCCAGATTGACTTCCTAACATAGGAGTATGCCCCTGTCCCCAAAAGGGGCCCAAACTTCAGAATCTCCATTTCGACAAGGTCCGCTTGTCTGGGGGGAAAACCCTACTCTACTCAGAATCTGTAGAATATTCTGTTACATTTAGGCAAAAAGGGCCTGCCCTGGGCCCAGAACTTTAGGGCAATCCTTCCTACCTTGTCTTCTCTGGCTGTGTCCTACTTAACTAATGGAAGATTCCAGAGGCTAAGGAGATGTGGCCACCCAGAGTCAACCCCCTATTCCGTTCTCTGAGCACTAAGACTCAGTACTACTGCCCAAGGCAAAGGGGCATTTTTAAATCTTAATGATTGCTATGACCTTTTTTTTTTTTTTTCAATTAAAAATTAGATTGTGGGTGTGGTGGTACACATACGTAGTTCCAACACTTGGGAGGTGTTGGGAGCCGCCCCCACATTCGCCGTTACAAGATGGCGCTGACATCCTGTGTTCTAAGTGGTAAACAAATAATCTGCGCATGTGCCAAGGGTATCTTATGACTACTTGTGCTCTGCCTTCCCCGTGACGTCAACTCGGCCGATGGGCTGCAGCCAATCAGGGAGTGACACGTCCGAGGCGAAGGAGAATGCTCCTTAAGAGGGACGGGGTTTCGTTTTCTCTCTCTCTTGCTCTTGCTTCTCTCTCTTGCTTCTTGCTCTCTTGCTTCTTGCTCTCTTGCTTCTTGCTCTCTTGCTTCCTGCACCCTGGCTCCTGAAGATGTAAGAAATAAAGCTTTGCCGCAGAAGATTCTGGTCTGTGGTGTTCTTCCTGGCCGGTCGTGAGAACGCGTCTAATAACAGGGAGGTGGAAGGGAAGAGTATCAAGTCATACATGGCCATCCTTGGCTATTTATATAGGAAGTTCAAATCACCTGGGCTCCATGAGACCTTGTATTAAAAAACAAAACCATGGCTGGAGAGTTAAGAGCACCGACTACTCTTCTAGAGATCCCGAGTTCAATTCCCAGGACCACATTGGTGCTCACAGCCGTCTATATAATGGGATCCGATGCTCTCTTCTGGTGTGTTTGAAGAGAGCGACAGTGTACTCATACAAACAATAAATAAAATTTAAAAAACAAAACTAAAGCCTAGATCTAATGGGTCCACTCCTGTTACTGGCAGCTCCTAGAAAGGCCCTGCATTTGCTTTTAGCCTTTGGTAGGCAGAACCAGGACACTCCTTATCCTTGATCACCAACTCAAGGGATCACCAGTGTGCACTGTGTGGCTCCACAGAGCAGGAAGATGAGCGAGTGGAAGTAGAAATCAAAGCCCAGCCAGCTTTGGACCTCCAAACAGGAAAAGGTTGGAAATGAGAAGCAGGCCTTGGGTGAGTCTGGCAACCGTGCTGCTTAGGCGTGAGACGAAGCCCAGCAAAGTGCCAACACTAAAGAGATCTCTGTCCAACCAAAAGGGGGTTAAAAACTAGGGCCTGGCCAAGACCTGGAAATCCACTTCAGCTCCAGGGAGAAGACAAAGGGAAAAATTCCAAAACTAGAGGTGTTAGTAGAAACCAAATCGCTGTAGTCCTAGGCGAAGGAGCAGGAGAAACCCCGCCTTCCCTCGCTCCCCTATCCCGGGTGCTACCCCTGCTAGCCGCCTGCCTCTGGCCCCGCCTACCATAGCCTCGCCCCTCCCACCTACTCTCGCCAACCAGTTGCCGCTTCGGCCACGTGGAGAGTAGTTTTCCTCCAGCCGCAATTTCAGCGCCTGTCCTACCCACGCGCACATTTGTCTTTCCCAGACGAGGTTAACGTCTCATCTCGCACAGCTGTGCCTTCTGAGCCCTTCCCCTGGAGACATTGTTCTCTGTGCCCCCCTTTGCTTCTGCTCTGTTATCCTTCCTTGATTCTCGTAGAGGAGCTTGGGAGTGCGCTCCCTGTTCCTAAAAGGACTCCAAACCGTATTTCCGTTCTTCCAAGGTCTGAACTGGCATCTGCAGCAGGCTGGAAAGGGCAGATAGTGCTTAGACCTCAGGATGTCCCCGGCCAAACTGTCACCAGCTGGAGCTATCAGCCACTTCCGCCCTACCTTACCTAGTGCCTTAAACTAGGACGGGCAAGTCCTTTGGGGGTACAGGAAGAAGGACAGATTGGGGCCTACCTATCTTCCCTTCACTCGGGATTTGGAACCTAGTGCAGTGACAGATGTTGGCGAATATTACCCACCATCCAGTTTAGGTCCGGTTTCCTGCGACAGCTGCCTAAGGCATGCTGGGGCACTCCGCCACACCCCCCCCCCCCAACTTCCGTACTGCTGGGTTATTTCCCTTCATCCTGTGGTATTCTCATAGCTAGGAGCTAGCCCTATCCCATCTCCTTCTCTTCCCCACCTTCTTCCCCACTTCCCCAGATTTGTATTCCTTTTTTTTTTTTTTTTTCATTCTCTTACAAACTACTTCCGGACACTTGTTTGTTTTTCCTTCAGAGTTCACAACCATCTGGTTCTGTCTGCATTCCCTTCCTCAAGGTACTCTGTGGGGAAGGAGGACCCCAGTTCAATGGGTTGCATTACGGGCCACCTTGGTTTAAGGGAAGGTAGGACCCTCCCCCCTTTTCACTGCCATAGAGTGAGCTGGAGGGTAGATGTTGATGAACAAGGGTGCAAGGGCCACCTTCTTCCTTTGTTCTGTTTTGAAGAGGTAGTTGGTTGTCCCAGCCTGAAAAAAAAAATCTTTCTTTTTTCTTTCCTTCTCCCCCTTCTGTGTGTTAGAGGAATGCATATTTGACAGGTGCCCCCACTTCTACACCTGCCCAGATAACTGCCATTAACCTTATGGCATATTTCCCCAGGTCTTTTTATTTTTTAAAATTTATTTGACATGTGTGAGTGTCTTTGTTTTGTTTGTTTTTTCGAGACAGGGTTTCTCTGTGTAGCCCTGGCTGTCCTGGAACTCACTTTGTAGATCAGGCTGGCCTCGAACTCAGAAATCCACCAGCCTCTGCCTCCCAAATACTGGGATTAAGGGCATGCGCCACCACCACCCAGCTATGTGTGAGTGTTTTATCGGCATGTATGTCTATGTATTGTGGGTGTAGTGCCTAAGGAGGTCAGAGGAGAACATCAGATCCTCTAGAACAGTAGTTACAGTCGGTTGTGGGTTGCCATCTTGGCTGCTAGGAATTGAGTGCAGCTCCTCTGCGGGAGTTTTTAACTGCTGAGCCATCTCTCCAGCCCTGCCAGGTCCCTTTCAAGGCCAATACAATTCATATAGTTAACAGAAATGTACTTTAGATACACTTTTGCATTAGGTTTCTGCCGTTTTCCGTGGCTCTTTTTCCAGTACCACATCCTGTCTCTTGTGTTTCCTTTTTCTATTCTTTAAATGTATCTATACCCTAAGCTTATGAGTCCTCAGATTTCTAGAGATTTGCGTTTTATTTCTAGATGAGTCGTCACAGCTTGCTTCATGCCCTCGTCCCTCCATGCTCCTCTTTCTGGAGAAGTTTCTGCCTTTTCTCTTAGTTGTCCTTACTTTCGATGTCAAGACAGCACGGGGGAAGACCTGGGCCGGTTCCCCTCCCCACTGCCCTTTCTCATGTGCCTACTGCTCTTCTTCCCATTTAGAGCCAGATGGTAAGGATCTTGTATTATGTTTTTCTTCTCACTCTTTTCTCTTCATTTCCCTCTCTCCCTGATGCCTCCTAGGAACCCTGTGGTCCAGGGTCCACACGGCTTACGTGTCAGTCCCGTGGGTATGACATTCTCTTCTCCTTCCCTGCTGTCTGTTTTGTTCTCTGAGAATGCCTCCCAACTCTCATCAGATCTGGGGACCCTGCGGGTCTGGTGCCCCAATATCTTGACTTCTCATTAGAAACATGGCTCTCTCCATGAGTTCTTATCTCATCTCACTGGAGAAGGTCCTGCCCCCAAGGGCCCTGGAGGGGGTTGGGAGGGTGTATGCAGTGGAGGGTTGTGCCTCCACTTTAGATGTGTGTCTACCTCTGGATCTGCTTCTCTCGGTAGTGAATGGCTTTTGGGACCTCCACATGGCTTGAGAAGTCCCTGGATTCTACAAATTCTGGATTTAAGCTAGTAATCTTCATGGCTTCAGTGGGCCAGTTTCTTTCCATCAATTCAGGAAGGCTCCACTGTAAACTTATGGAAAATGTCTGTGGGAAAGGGGGCACTCATGAAATACTAGGAGTAGCTGTGGACAAGGGGCAACCATCATCTCCTTTGACCATTTCCAACTTTCTGTGGCTTGGCTAGGTCAGGTCTGTGGACTTGTGTTAAAGCAACTGTGATTATCCATTTTAGGCCAAGACTAATGTCTTCTGAGAAGCCAGGAGAGAGCCCCAAACCTCAAAAGGTAAGAACATAACAGTGAGTGAGGGGAGATCACAATGGGAGCCACACAAATGTCATTTACCAGTCCACTGCCTTCCAAAATGTCACCAGCATAGGTCTGCTAGCTTCTGCACCAGGCTTGCAAACTTAGATATGTGTAGGACCAAGTGATAACTTAGACGAGCCTAACAAGCAGGTTCCTCTTCCCACCCCTCCTCTCCTCATCCCCCCACCCCCCATATTAAGGATGGACCCCAGTCCTTGAGTAAACTAGGCAAGGATAGTAGTGCTGACTGATAATCAACTCCAACCCTACTGTTTTGTTTTGTTTTTGTTTTAATGTATTGTCTCACTGTATATCTCTAGCTGGTCTAGAACTCACTATGTAGAGCAGGCTGGCCTCCAACTCACACAGATCTGCCTGCCTCTGCCTTCAGAGTGCAGGGATTAAAGGCACACAGAGCTAGGGTTTCATTAGAAGCCCAGTCTGGCCTTCTATCTGGCAGCCCTGGCTCAGCCTTCCTGGTTCTGGCTGGGATTTCAGGTGTGGTTTTCAGAGCATTTGCTTGGCTTCTTTAAGAGTACAGAATGGAGCCGGGCGTGGTGGTGCACGCCTTTAATCCCAGCACTCGAGAGGCAGAGGCAGGCCTGGTCTACAAAGTGAGTTCCAGGACAGCCAGGGCTATACAGAGAAACCCTGTCTCAAAAACAAACAAACAAACAAAAAAGAGTATAGAATGGGCCAAATGTCACACAAATGAGCACATCAATTCACAGTCTGTTCATGGTCTATACTTAATTTTTTGTAGCAGAGCGGCAATAATGGTGAGGTGGGTTTTATAAGTTGTTATTAAGCCAGCATTATCTGTTCAGTGCCTGGGACCAGGTAATGCAGAGATAATGCAAATTACATGTGCCTCGGAAGGAGGAAGCCTGTTAAAGCTAGGGTGTGAAGGGTTCTGGATGCTAAGCTTAGGAATGAGAAGTGGAATGAGTAGCCATGAAGTATATCAGAGGGAGGCAAAGTCAGGACCACATTTGCCTCCTAGGAAGATTGCCTGATATAAGTGTTGAGAGTCTGATTGGGAAGGAAAGGCAGACTCCGGTCTTGTGGAGGACTCATTGTGCTAGAGCCTGCCATAGGCCAGAGTTTGGGGTGGGAGATGGCTATCAGGAAGAATGAAAAAGAGGAGCATAAGAAGGGGCAGGGAACAGAGGGAAGGGCTGAGGCAGTGCTGCCGTTCCTAGCTGGCCTTAGGTGGATGCTAAGTGTCGAGTCTTCTGGCTCTGTGAGGCAGGATTGACTCTTTGCTTTGTTCCTTGTTGGACTCAAAGAGCCTGGTGCTCAGTAAACATGTGTAGATCATGAGGGAGTTAGTGGACACTCATAAGAGCCCAAGAATGTTTGCCCCTTAGGTAGGGCTGAAGCCCATTAGAGAGTTCTAAGCTAGGTGGGATGGTATACCCCTGAAACCCCAGCATGGTCGAGGCAGGAGGGTCTCAAGGCCAGCTTGGGTTGCCTCAATAAACAAAACAAACAAAAAAAATTAAAAAACAAAACAAAAAATGAGCCCACGTCCTCTAACATTGCTGACCCAAACAGCATCCATAAGAGGACAGTGGTTACCTCCCCATCACCACAAGAAGGACCTTAGACCTTTCTTCATCTTCATAGAATGAAAGTATGTAAGAAATAGTAAAGAAACCTTATCACTTTGAGCAGTGAGCAACATTGTGCACTTAGCTGCTTAACAGATTCCCCTTGTATCAGATGTGCTGACACAACACACATTTGGCTCGGAGAACTGTTTCCTAGTATCTAGTTCTTGTGGTCATATTTGTCCCAGATGGCCCAACCAGGTGGATCCCAGAAGAAGGAGACTTCCAGATCTGTTCCAGTGACAGATCCCACCAGCCACAACAGTGAAATCAACCAAAGAGATCAGCAGTTTTCCGATATGCACCTGGCTGACCTACAGAAGGTGTTTGAGAAGGAGGCAGACGAGAATGGAGGTACAGCCATGCCAAAGGCTGGTTTCTGTGACTCCTGCCTGGGTACCAGGGAAGCGTGGAGGGCTCAGACCTGGTGCATTTTTACGTCTGGTGTCTTGTTTAAAACATATGTCTGGGTAAGTGGTGCAAGGATATTGAAGGCTATTTGGGGATCTTTTTTTCTTTTTTTAAGATCCTGCTAGTCCAGATACCCAAGTGTACCATGCAGCATTTTGGTGTGTCTCCTCTAAGCCTTGCCATTCTGCAGTCTGTTATCAATTTCTGTGTGACAGTAGCCCCATGGTCTTAGTGGCTTAATTCAACATGTGCTTATGACCTCCTAGTTTCCTTGAGTCTTGATCAAGGTCAGGGCTGAGCTGCCTTCCTGGTCAGGACCTCAAAAAGCTGCAGTTCCGTAGTCAGCTGGGGCTATGGTGTCATCTGGGGCTTGACTGGGGAAGGACTTCCTTCTAAGTTTACATACACTGTCCCAGCATTCAGATCCTTGACACTGTGGTATGGTGGCCTTTCATTTCTGTCTGGCTATTGCAGGGAGGTTGTCCTCAGCTCCTAGAAGCCATCCCACAATGGCCGACCATGTGGGATTGGCCAACATGGCAGCTGGCAAGGCTTTAGCCAAAAGTGGAGAAACACACAAATCACAATCTTATGGCCATAGGACTGTAGGCAACAGTGTGATACCCTGTGGTCTAAGAGCAAGTCAGAGGTCTCATCCTAAGGAGAAGGGGACCACAAAGGGTGCGAGCAGCAGGACCTGCCCATCCTGGGGGTCTCTGTAAGTATCTCTAATCTTACTCTTTGGATACTAATTTGGAGTAGAACATCTGATCTGAGGAAGCATTTTACACCCAACTGGAACAAATACTAGCTTAGCCTCCCTTACCCAGATGTGCTCAGAACACGTCCGTAGTGTCTGGTTGGGTGAAACCAGCTAAAATAAAAAGTGTGAGTTATCTCATGAAAGCAAGAAATAGCAATGAAATGGGTTTCCATGCACACCACTGTAAAGTGGAAAAGCCCTAAGCTGGGGACTGTATGTTATTACAGGCCTTTCTTTTTCACTTCCTTTTTATATCTGAAGGACTTGGCATGGTGCCCCAGAGCCTCCTGGACAAGCCTTACTAGTGGGTCCAAGTCTAATGCAGCCATCCCTCTGTTTTGCTTATTTACATTGCATGAGCTATAAATGATGTTTTGAGGATACCCTCTGCACCCCAGACCTTCTCCCTCCTGGCAGCTTGATTTCTGCCCTTTAGAATGATAATCCTGAAAGTCAAATAGGAGTAAAGGCATCTTCAGAGTTGAGTTGCTAGGTTGTGGATGTTAGAGTCTATCCCCTCTCCTGTTCATTTGACTTTCGTAGCTACACTATAGTGGTTGGGGGGCGGGGGGGGGAAGAGCAAGCGGGGAGAGACCCAGAGAGAGGAGACAGAGAGACACAGAGAGACGGGAAGTGTATGTGCACATGGCAGGGCTGGAAGTTGACATCAGGATGTCTTCTGTTGCTTTTCACCTTATTTGTTTGAGACAGGGTCTCTTCACCTCTTCACCAGATATGAGGTTTGTTGTTTTGGCAAGGCTGGTGGGCCCTAGGATCTGGCAGTCTTTGTCCTGCCCAGGTCTGGGTATCTGGCTTTGAACGTGTAGGTTCCTGGGATTGCACTCTTGTCCTCATCCTCTTCCTTGCAGGGCAAGTGCTTTACCCCTGAGCTGACTTCCCAGCCTGGGCTTTTTTTTTTTTTTTTTTTTTTTTAAGAAAAAAATATCGCCGGGTGTTGGTGGCACACACCTTTAGTCCCAGCACTTGGGAGGCAGAGGCAGGCAGATTTCTGAGTTCAAGGCCAGCCTGGTCTATAGAGTGAGTTCCAGGACAACCAGGGCTACACAGAGAAACCCTGTCTTGAAAAACCAAAAGAAAAAAAAAACACAAAACACCAAAAACACATCTGGCCATGGTGTTAGTTTGGGGAAGGACAATTCCTTCTGCATTAATGGAAAGTTAGAAAATCAGAAAACCAGGCTGGCTTTTCTGTTCAGAAACCTTCAGCAAGGCTATCGAGAACGTTGTGGCACATCATTTCCCAGGCACCTGGATACCAGTACTGGTGGCAGAGAGTGAGGCCATGTCAGTGCCTTCCTGTTCACCGTGTGTCCTCTAAGCCAGGGAGTTCTTGCAGTGTGGGAGGTCAAGTGAAGAGGCTGTCCTGCTTCACCTGTCTCCTCGGAAAGGCCTGCAGTGCTCATAAACTGCCCTTGTCCCCATCCAGGCATGGAAGGACTGTGGCGAGTCACTCTCAACCTCTTGGTCTTAGCCTTACATCCTTGAGAAGGGCATTTCTCCCAGCAAGCCCATGTTGTTCCAGCTTTTTTTTTTTTTTTTTGAGCCTCAGTCTAGTGTGACAGGGACAATGATATGGTGGTGTGAGGTCCACAAGCTGTGGGGACAGATGCTGACATTCCTATCTGTCACTACCAACCTACTGGCTGTGTGACTGTGGGCAGGCAGTCTTAGTTTCCTCAGAGCCTGCCTTACATTGCCAGCATTCATAGGGTGCAGAGAACAGAGCTGTCACTTCCTGACACCCAGAGAAACACTTGGATCAGTGTTTGTTGAGTGATGGAGGGAATCTTGTGTATTCCCTGAGGTCACGATGGAGTGGGCGACATAGGAAAGTCAAACACTGGGGATGGCAGCCTCTCAGATGCTCTGAAGGAAGAAAAGCATCCCAGTAGAAAGAGTGACTTGAACTGCAGGGAAGGCCATCCATGCTGTGCAAAGGCCCTGTGGTGGCTATAGCGAGGTCCTTATGGCTGGAGCAGAGTATGAAGGATGTGATAGAAGATGGTGCTTGCTGAGAGGAGCCAGATACTGCATGGCCTTCCAGCCATGGCAAGGGTTCCAGTATTTGAAAGGGTTTTAGAAGTGATTTTTGAAGATAATAATTATATTAAAAAAATAGGTGGCGCCAATTGAAACCTTTGCAAATAGATTTCCTTATAGCTATAGAGGCTGGTTCAGGGAGAAAGCATTTTATGCTTGTCTTACCTTCTTCCTTTTTTTTCTCATCTCTTCCTCTAGGCAAAGGTTGTTGTTGTTATTATTATTATTGTTAATATTTTTGAAACAGAGTCTCATGTAGCCCAGGCTGGCCTTGAACTCGTTGGGTAGCCCAGGTTGGCCTTAAATTCCAAACTTTCTGCCTCTGCCCCCACATGCTGGAATTACAGGCATACACCATCATACCTGACTAAAAGTTTTTGTTTTCATAAATTGCTTTTAAAAGATGTACGACTGCAGAACAGCTCGGTGGTAAAGCACCTGCCAGCATGTTTGAGGCCCTAGGCTCAGATCCATGTTACCAAACTGTTCTCTATCTCTCTCCCTGTGCTCCTGATTTGCACCAGAGGCCTCTGTTCTGTGGAGAGACGTTGCTTTAGTCTGTATCCCTTGATCAGAAGTGGGACCTGGTTTATTGAGAACCTCTGTCTACCTTCCCCTCCTACTCTGGGGTAAACACAGAGGCAGGTATTCATGAGAAATGACTGAGTGCAGGCAAATGAGACTGGAAAGGTGATGGCAGAAGCATCAGGAATCAGTGGGCCTGTGCTAGGGTGGATGCTGGAGTCTTGAATGAAAGGGTTGGGGGAGGGGCTGCCTCCTAAGGTATCACACCTCTGGGGGAGTTCTCCCATCTGCCTCCTTTGAGGGGTCAAACTGACAACCACTAGCAGGTAGCAGTGAGTGTCTGAAATGCGGTGCCTGCAGCCTGTGGCCTGTGAGGGCCGTGCAACTTGCACCTAAGCAGTGATGCTCTTCTCTCTCGAAGCCCTGAAAAAGGAAGGCTTCATCAGGATCATGAAGGGGGTGCTGAGCAGCATGTCGGAAGAGATGCTCGAGTTGCTGTTCTTGAAGGTGGACTCAGACTGCAATGGCTTTGTCACTTGGGTAAGGAGGGTGCCCTGCAGCCACAGGAAGCTGGGAGAGGTTAGAAAGTCTGGCCTGGTTCTCAGTGGGGCAAGCAGAGGCTTGAAGATGGGAGGCAGCATGTCCGTGTGCACTCTGGGACCAGCTGGGGTGCTTGCTGGGAGGGAAGCTTGGTGTCTCTGAATGGTCTCCCTTGAGACTTCTGTGAGGTGAGCTCACTGCCCCCCACATCGAGACCGTCTCCTCAAGTGTTCCCACTGAGGTACAGCTAGCTGTCCTGTACTTCAGAGTCTCCCATTCAGTGTAGGGGATCTTTGTCAGTACCATGACAGATTATGACCCTTTCTTGTCACTCAGGGACAGGCAAGCTCATGGCTGTTGAAACCAGAACTGTCAGGTCTTCATAGCATAGTAATAATGCTAACCTTCAAGGACTCACAACCTTAAACAGAGCACATGGCGTTAAGCCTGTAGAAATGTGCCGTGCCTTGCTGGAGAGACTGATGTAGGATGACGCTGAGGCATCTGTGTGCCTTCTCCATTGAAGATTCACAGGGTCCAGAATGGTTAGCAGCTGGGAAACTGAGGTGCAGAGCCACTGGGAATGTTGTTCTAGTGTTACAGAGCTGGCTACCAGCTGAGCCTGTGTTCGAGCGCAGGGAGTGTGCCTCAAAGGTTTGTGGGATAACTGCCAGTGAACACCTCCTCGTGGTTTGGGTATAATCTTCGTCCACACAACGATTCTTGCCACTTTTTGTTGAACTGAGGGCTTTAGGAATGATAGAGAAATGTTCTACCACTGAGCTACATCCTAGGCAAGCATTCTGTCACTGAATTACACTTGCCTTCCCTCCCTCTGTCTTTCCTTTTCCTCTGTCCCTTCCTTTCTCATTGTGATGAGATGTTCTCCAGGGTGGTCTCGAACTCTTGGACTCAGGTGATCCTTCTGTCTTTGTCTTCTGAGTAGCTGGGACTAAGATGTGTCATTATCCCTGGTTCCTGTTTCTAGTCCTGTTTCTTGTCTTCTTCATATATTTGCACCTTGGCCACATTTTAGTGAGGCTGGTCACTGGAGGCCAGAGTTGCAGATATTTGTAGGGTAGATGTGGACCCTTAACTTGGTCTTGGGCTTGGACAAATCGGATCTGGTGCCTCCGTTGGATTATTCTCTGTGTGAAGCAGAGGTGACCAGGAGCGAGGGGTGCTTAGTGTTACACACCATGCTTGCCACATTTGAGATCCAAGCACAGGCTGGTTGCTTGGCTAGTTCCCCAGTGAGTGCTCAGAGGACAGCCTTCAGAGCCACTTAGAGGGGGCTGTAGAGGGACGAGGGGGGACAGTGTATGCCGGGCTTGGGACCCTAGAGGCAAATGTTAAGACTCCGACCAACCCTTTCTTCCCTTTGCTTTGTCTTTCTGAGACAGCAGAAGTATGTGGATTATATGATGCGTGAGTTCCAGGGCAAGGAGGAGATGAGGAAGAGCCAGTATCGCCTGCGCTTCCACCTTCCCATGACTGTCATCCCCCTGTAAGAGCCTCTTCCCTGGAGCTGGGGTGTGATGGAAAAGTGCTGGCAACTAAGCCTGCAGGGTGCCCCCTCCTCACCCTGCTGGCCCAACCAAGGTCCTGGATGGCCTCTTGTCCCTTCAGCTTGCCCTTCACAATCTGTAGGTGGTCATGATGACAAAGGTAGGTGGCTTCATGGATGAGGGAGCCAAGGCTCAGAGAGTCAGCCTGATGGCTTGCCCAGGCTGATGGGCAGAAAGAGGCGGGGCTGTTTATGCTTTTCTCCACCTCTTTCTGCACACTGTCCCGTCTCTCTTGCTTCTCTCTTTGGCCAGTGCTGAGCGAATCTGGCAGTTTCATCCCCAGACGCACAGGTGGCTCACACATGTGCAGCTGGGATTCTCCTGCGAGGAAGCTACTGGTGGACTCCCTGGCCTGGCGGCAAGGGCCTTGTAAAGCCTTGTTGATCCTTAGGAGAGGTGGTGGTGGGAATTTTAATGGCCCTGTCTATCTTGGCTCTGCCTGAGCTGCTACTCATTCCACTTATGGCCCCTTTACCCATGGTGTCCCCTGGAGCTGGGGCCTTGGAGGGCTTCCATAGCTGATGACCCACAAGAGAAGACTGGACATTTAATGTTATCTAATATGAGTTTTACAGTTTTTCGAACCTTCCCAGGGAACTGAAAGTACTAGAAACTGTAAACCCCAAGTGTTTGTGTGCTAGGCTTGAGGAAGAGCGGAAAGTTATGGGAAAATGGCTTACTTACTCTCTGAGAAGACATGTAGCCCAGGCTGGCCTCCAACTCCACAGGTAGGTTGAACTTTTGATCCTCCTACCTCTGGTTTTTTGAGTGCTTGGATTATAGGTGTGTATCATGTGTACTAGCCAAGCACTCCTCCAACTGAGCTAAATCCCCAGTGCCTTGGGGCAATCAGGGCAACGGAGGGAGAGGTTTGGCACAGAAACTGGAGTTGACTTAGCCAGCCCATCCATCCCTGTTCCCCTCTGCATCCTTGGCCTTTCAGAAGTAAGGTTGTTGCTGAGAGTCATGGTGTACACCTGTGATCCCAGCATCCTAGTGATAGAGGCAGGAGGACCCAAAGTTCAGGGTCCCCGCCACTACAGGATGAGTTGGAGACCAGCCTGGTATACACGGCACCATGTTTCAGAAAAGAAAAAGAAAGATTGCCCTTACCTGGGATCTTACAGCCCAAACCAACTGCTTCTCAAATGCCCTCAGCTGGAAATACTCAACAGTCCAAAGCACCACGCTTTGGAATGGCGTGTCTCAGCTTTCATCAACCTCTTCCTTTCTATGCCATGGCCCTGTCTCCCCTGTGGGCATTCCTCCCTCTAACACCCTAAGGACAAGGACTGGTTTGTTGGCTTGCAGTGGTTTAACCTTCCTAACGGCAGCCCTTTAATACATGGTTCTTCATGTTGGGGTGACTCCAACCATAAAATTATTTTTGTTGCTACTTCAGAAGTGTAATTTTGTTACTGTTCTCCGTCATAATGTAAATATCTGATATGTGACTCCTAAGTGGGTCAAGAACCACAGGTTGAGAACCACTGGCTTAGAGCTTGCCCCACTGCAGGCAGGGCTCTTGAGCCGGGATGCCTGGTGGACTCTTTCTCCTTTTCTGGAACCACCCTGGGTTGGAACACTAGCAGCCTGGGGTGTGTGGCTGGGGTGTCGACTCCTGTGTAGTGCAGTTTGGTGAGCCATATTTGTGGTCTGTCAAAGAAGGCTGTAGGTGGCTGTCCTCGGGAAGCCACACCCAGGGCAGGCTACAGAAGAGCTAGATCTAGAGGTTGTCTTCGCCTTGGGCAGGTAGGCTGGAGCTTTAGTGGAGAAGGAGGTTTAGTGGAGATCAGAGAAGGGTAGCTTGTAAAAAAACCATGGTTGGGAGTTAATTGAGGAATAGCCAATTAAATATGAATAATGAGAGTTTTCATAACTGTAATTTTGACATGAATAAATACTTGGCTTGATGTACCTTCTCCTTCACTGGTCTTTCTGTTTCTTCAGATCTCAAGAATGTTTAAAATCTGCAACAACAACAACAACTAAAAAAATCTCAGGACGTTTCTTCCTTATTTTCTCTGATTCATTTCTATAACTTACAAACCCAGAAGCCTCTCGGACCTGATAGAGAAAGTAGCCAGAATAGCAAAGCAATTTTTTATTAATTTTATGAGAGGGTATCTCTTAAAATCCAGCTCTCCATTACTGGATCTGCGCTGAGCACACCCCAGCACACCACCCCCTTTGATCCCTTCACTGTCCAATAAGGAAGAGGTGTAGTCACCACACGGATGGGGAGACAGACTTCCCTAAAATGCCGTTCCCAGGCCCGTGGAAGGTTCACGGCTTACTTCTCTAATCCTCAGCCTTTGGTCCCGAAAGAAGGGTCAGAGTCGAAGTGATGGGGAAAGAGAACTAGCTGAGAATGTCGGTCTCCTTCAGTACAGAAAAAGAAGCCGACGGCAGGGGACTGGGCTCTGCCTTCCCTCAGTGGACCTGCAGGGAGCAATGAGCTGGAGTTGAGTTTCATAGTGACTCAGGTTCCCCCTAAGCCTCAGGTCAGCTTAGGAAATTTTCAAGCCTTGGAAAATGCCTTGGGGGTGGGCTGAAAGCACTGGGTTTTAGTTCTAGCTCTGTTGGGCCTGGGTGAGATGCAATTCCCTGTAAGTGAGATGATAATATGCCCTGCCCGGCCCTGATCTAAGATGGGCAGATGAAAATAGAGGAGTGGGAGCCTTAATTGGGAGCCAGCTTGCTTTGCCAACACTGGGGGCAGGAAAGCAACCTCTGGCAGGTAGCACTGGGACTTGCTGTGAAGGCTGTAAGGAAACAGTCTGCAAGGCCAGGCCTGCCCTGGAACTGTTCACTGCGCTCAGCATCCTGGCCATGAAGAGCTGGGTGTGTAAGGCCTAACATCTGGTGGTCTCTTGGGTTACTCCTGCCTTGATCCTACTCCTCTTCACCCCAGAGCAGGAGAGCGATGGCTAGAAAGTGTCATGTCTCAGGTGACTGTCACAGCTGTACCCTGGTGGCCATCTGTGGGCTGTTTCTCCTGTGACAGAAACTTTGGGAACCTATCTGCTCACTTCTCAGGATCTGCTTTGGATTCCGTCTCGTCCCATATCATGGTTGGTTGGTTTGTTTTTGATGGAACCCAGGGCTTCACATAGCAAGGCAAACTACCACCGAGTCACACCTTAGTCTCCATTTGGGATATATTTTCTTGTGGCCAGTCGAAGTCCATCTGGAGAAGGGACAGAGTTCCATGTCCCCTGGAGCCACCTACAGTTTCTTGGTGTGTGTGTGCACATGTGTGTGTGCATGTACACGTGCACATGTGTAGCTGCCCCCACTGGCCTCTGACCTACCTCTTCCGTGGCTCTCAGTTCATGCACATACTTCCTTTTTGAATCGTATCTGCGTGTTTCTCACCATCTGCAGGCACCATGGGAGCGAGGTTGTAAAAGTGGCATGTTTAACCAAACGGTTCAAAAAGATGGGGCGTTTCCTGACTGTCACCAAAGATGGGATCCTGCAGTTCTGGTCTGAGACCTTCTCAATGTTGGAATCCTTCCACGTGAGTAGGACACTCATGGGGATGGTGGAGTGCCTCTATTGTGGCACCCTGAGTGGATTTGTCCTGAGCAGCCAGACCCTGGAGTCACAGGGCTTGGGTCAAAATTGTGACTTAACCCCGGGGGTCGGGGAGCTCACACTTGTCATCTGCTAAGCAGAGTCCAGCCTGGATGCCCACTAGGCACCCCCAAAACTGTTCATTCAAGGAGTGTGTCCCTGGGGTCCCCATATCCGTGAGCGTTATCCCAGCCTCACTCATACTTACTGTCCCTAAGTCCTGCTGATTGAAACCTTTGTCTGGATCAGGCAGGGAGTCATGCTCATGGTATTTGGGCTCTGGGGTCCAATTCTCAGCATTTGAATCCCAGCTGTACCACCTACCAGCTGTGGGATGCTGGCTAAGATGTCTCTAATTCCTCATCTGCCCAGGGAGTCTTGGAGTAGTAGCCCTTCTCGGGGCAGTGGGGACACTTGATGGTATAGGACATGGGTCATGCTTGAGCAGTCAAGGCCTTCAGTTAGTACAGAGGAATATGGGGAATACAGGCCAACACACTGTGGACTTTCTGCTGTCAGCTCATGACCTAGTGTAATAAGGGATGACCCATTCAGGCAAATCTGCTATGCACTTGATGCTGCCAGGCTAGTGGAGTATCCTGCAGCAAATAAGGAAAGGCCTGCCTTCCAGGGCCCCAGCAAGGCTTATGCAGGGCACTGTTAGTACTGTGAAGGGTTTCATGCCTGAGTAGCTATACAGTGCTTTACACTTGGCAGCAGGGCTGGTCCTTGTGGGAGGAGAGACCTGGATGATCTCTCTCCCTCTCCCTCTCCCTCTCCCTCTCCCTCTCCCTCTCCCTCTCCCTCTCCCTCTCCCTCTCCCTCTCCCTCTCCCTCTCCCTCTCCCTCTCCCTCTCCCTCTCCCTCTCCCTCTCCCTCTCCCTCTCCCTCTCCCTCTCCCTCTCCCTCTCCCTCTCCCTCTCCCTCTCCCTCTCCCTCTCCCTCTCCCTCTCCCTCTCCCTCTCCCTCTCCCTCTCCCTCTCCCTCTCCCTGCATGTGTATGGATGGAAGCAGGTGTTGCTAGCCCAGACTCTTGGCAGTGGCTGCTATATGGTTTACCTCTGTGCCCCTAAGGAGGCTGAAGAGACCGAGGAAGCCTTCCTGGGAAGCTTTGAGAGTCCTGGAGATTCTTCCTGGAGGAGCTGGTTTGGGGTTAGAGATTGGCAAGGGTAGGGCTCCCAGGTCCATTGGTGAATACCCACTGGGGAATGCTCACTGTCAGGCAAATGGAAGACTTTGGAGGTGGGCCTGGCCTTAAGACACTGGGGTCATGAAAGTTAGGCCCATTTTACAGATGAGGGAACAGCTTGGAGGAGTATGGCCAAGACCGTGTTTTTAGTGCTGAGATAAGGTTTCATGTCAGGACTGTGCTTGCTCCAGGGTCTTATGGGGCAGGAAAGATCCCTGTCCCCTGTACACTCTGCTAGCAACCTTCCATGGCCTGAGCCTCCTCTGTTCTTCTACCAGCTTTCCCAGTCCAAGCAGTACGGCCACCAGCAGATGTGGGTTATCGACGTGGCATATCTGCACAACATGAGCCTCATTGCAGTTGCCTCCACTGAGCTGAAGATAGGTGAGTGAGTCCCCCATGCTCTCCAGGCCTGCCCTTGGCTTCTAGCGAGCGGTGCAGATCTGTTGGCTGAGCAACCGTGAGCACGCATGGGAGTCCTCTGGGACTTGTTGGCTAGAGAGGCCTTAAAAAGGAGGCACTGGGTGCCAGTCGCTTGTGGTGGTGACCGCTTTTGTAGGCAGGTATGCTCAGTGAGTGCTGAATGTCTACAAGTTTTGAAGAGTTCAAATTTTAAGCCACAGTGCATGCAAGTCTCTCTAGATTGATTCTACGCCTTGCTTCCTGCTGCCTCTAGTCCAGGTCACCTTCAGCTGTCACTGGAATAACACCGAAGCCTCCTGTTGCTTAGCACACTTCCTCTGAAGGTCCCTCTAGCTACAAATGGACTTTTGAAATGTCTCCCTGCAGACAACCTTTACGCCCCTCCCCCCACAAAGCACAGGACGGGGGAGAATCCTCAGTGTGGCCCAGGAGGGCGAGGAAGGTCTGGCCCCTGCTGTCTGTTGTTTTACCTGGACCGGACCCTTCCTCCTGTCAAGCTGAGGTTGCTGTGACCTTGCCTTGCCTCCTCTGATGGGCGCTGGGTCAGTGTGTATGCTCTGCCTTACCTCCCCGCCTTCTGCTTTTCTTTTGAACCAACACAAGTGTTACTTCCTCCAGAGAGCTTTCCTTGACTGCCAAGTCAGGTGCCTCTTAAATAAAAAAATCTGCACAAACTAAGGCCCTCTCCCTGCCACGCCCCTTCAGAGTGTGGTCTTTGTCAGGATGAGTGCTTGATGCCTGCCTTCTCCTCTATACTGGAGCTTGGCCAGTGGGGACTGCATCTGCCTCACTCACATCCATACCTGCGTGCCTGGTGCCACCTAGAGGCTTAGCGGTAGTGGGTAAGTGGGTAGGCGGATACAGGGTCTAATTGATCACATGTTCCAGGTCATCGTGGAGAGGACATTCATGTGTCTACCCACAGCCTATGGTGCAGAGCTAAACAGAAGGATGGAGGGTGGCTGAAACAGCCAGTGCCCAGGTTTCAACCCTGGTCCTGCCACTCAGTAGGGCTGTGACTTAGAGCAGCTATTTACCTTCGAGGGCCTTAGTCTAGCCAGAGGGAAAACAGGGCCCAATGCTCTGTATCTCTAGGGTGAGTGTGGGTCAGTGATTGGATGTGTGAAGTTGTTTGGCACCCAGTAGGTTCTTTAATTGAGAGGACAGACTGTGACACATCCAGACACATCCAGTCATAGGCAAAGGCTCAAACAGTTAGAGCTTGCTGCTACCCATGATTCCTGGTGGTCTCTCCCATTACTCTCACCCATGAGGGCCTGGCTCCATCACTTCATGACATCAAATTCTGTGAACCGAACAGATGTGGTCTGCTCAGGGCATTTGGTCAAGGCCAGAGGCAAGTATGGAAGGATACCATCATGGGTCTTGACTTATGTAGCTCAGTCCAGCCAGCCCTGCTCTGTGTTCCACATCCCTTCTTGGGTGGTTAGGTCCCTTAGGAAGCAGACACTTGAGGGCCTGTCATTCAAACATGGGAGGCTGCTCCTCAGCCTCACTAGACTGACTGACCTGAGGACAGGGCTGCCAGGAGGAGCAAGACTTCCAAGGTAGGGGGCTTTTACCAGGAGCATCTGTGTGTCAGGGCCCCATGGAAGGTTTTGGAAAGGATGTGTAAGACTCTTACGAGCCTTAGCTAACAGAACCCCCATCACCACCCCCTCACCACCCCGAGTGAACAACACAGGCCAGGGATCGATGCAAAAGCAAGAATTTATTGTTCCAGTGTGCTGGGGTCATCCTGCACCCAAAGGAGAGGTGGTGACCTTGGGCAGCCCATTTGGCCAGTTTTTATACAGTTGTCAGGGGTAGAATAGAGCAACAGCCACTAGGCACAATGTTATTGGCAGAAAAGTGTGACTTTTAAACTGATTGATCCTTAGGGAATGAGGTGGCAAGGACTTCCCTTGTCTGTAGGTGGCTAATGGTTGGTCTGCCCTGCGGTTTTCCTGAGGAATGTAATCCAGGAAGGGAGGGGAGCCTACGTGCTCCATTGACCTCCTCTCCCTTCCAGGAAGGGAGGGGTCTTTATGCTCTGGGTTTTGCTGGAATTTTCCAAATGCCCTGAGCTGACCTCTTCAGATGAAAATAATGTTTTCAGAAGATCAAAGTCTGGCAGGCTGGTACCAGACAGTGAGAGATGGTGTGAGCCTGCACAAAGCCACTCTATAATCTGTTCTTCCTATACACCTGAATGTCATGAACTTACTTGGTCTCTGATCTGCTTGAGGGAAGGGGGTTCCTATCTCTAGCCCTGATAAGGTGTGTTGAGTGACATGGAGGAAATGTATTTGTTTCTATCTTCTCTAAACACCTAAAAGGACACACATGCACACATGCACACGCACACGCACATGGTTGAACTAGTGGAGGCCTTAGGGACCAGAAGTTTCCTGCTATCCACATAAGCAGGGCTCGGCCCTTGTTCCTTTATTTGTGTATCACAGCCACGATCACTCAGCAGAGGAGAGTCCTGGGTGCTGTGTTAGGTGCTGAGGATTCCACAGTTGCTACACAAACATGCTCCCTGCCCTCACATAGCTGTCAGGCCGGGCCAGGTAGCTCCCGTATTCAAATAAATGAGAAATTAACTTGAGGTGGTGAGGGAGATTGATAGGCAGCCAGCCAGGTGGGAGAATGTCAGCAGGCCTAGCTGAAGAGGGAGAGAGGCCGTTCTAAGAAGGGGTCATGGAGGTGGTCTGAAAGGGTTCTGGGGGGTATTCAAGGTGGGCAGAGCAGGACCCAGAAGTGGAAGACATTGATGCGTATACAGTGGTAAGAGTCTGGCATGCTGAGAGCCTGGTGACAGGGCCTTCAGACCAAGCGTGGGCTGTGGAGGGTCTGAGCCTGTAGGACTTGACAGGCTGAGAGTTGCACTGGAGTTTTGTTCTGGATGCAGTAGGGATCAGAGGGTAGTTTGCAGTGGGATCTGGCTTGGTTAGCAGCTGTGCTTGGGTCGGCTGCCTTTATTGCTGTGGGGTAGGGGGCTGGGCTGGGGTATGCTACAGAGCCGGAGAGATGGCAGGGAGTCCTGGGTACCTCCAGGTACCTCCCGAGCCGAGCCTGGAACACTACTCTTGGCTCTGTATGTCCCTCTCTTCTCTCTTTCCCAGAATTCTTTGATATTGGTGGCTACAAATGTATCCGGGCCTTCACCGTTATTGATCTGGATAGCTGTGTCATGGTCATGGACTATTGGTGAGTCTCACAGGAGATGGGTACAGGATCTTGGCAGCCACCACATCACTGGGAAGGGGGCTGGGGCCTCAGGGAGGCACTAGGAGAGCTGGTTCTGAGCTCATCACCATACGGTTCCTATATTGTCCCTCCCTGATTCTCTCCCTGGGTCTTGCAGTCACTCTACTCTTGAATTGTGCTTTTTCACCCCCCTCCCCCGCCCCTTTCTTATCCTGTTATCGACCAAGTGTTAGCAGAGGCTCACTCTGCTGCATTGAGGTCTCTGGGAAGTAAAAATGGTTGAAACAGAACCTGAATTTTGGTTCAGTGATGACAAGGGTATGGTTGGCACTGGGGTTGAGACCCAGACCAAAGCTGGAAGTCTTGTTAGAACTGTCCTTGTCCCTAAGATGACAGGGCCTTGGCACAAGAGCCAGGGCAGAAGAGTTAATAACCTAAATGCCTCAAGCAGCCTGAAAAACTCCATGCAGGAATATCTGATACACTGATATTGTCAGTCCTGTCAGTGGGCAGTTAGGAGCAGAATGGTAAGGGTCAATGTGTCATCAGGACCTCCCAGGAGAGCTCCTGGCAAGGATGCCAGCATGGTGAGGGCCTTCTTCATGAGCTCAGGCAAGCAGAGAATAGGTCTGCAGACAAGTCTTCCTACCCCAAAAGCTCCCTTTTCTTCCCTATGAAACCCCAAGGACTCAGTGCCCTGGCACAGTCTCCACTCCACTCTCTTGGGGAGGCGGCTGTTTCTTGTTCTGATGAAAGGACAGCCACCGTCTACAGAGATTAGTCTTCTCTCTCCTTTAACACGCATGCTTTATCCTTATGTCTCCCCAGGACCGACTGTCACAAAGCTGTGTTCTGCTATGGGGACACCAAGGGCAATGCCACCATCTTCATCTCTGACAACGTGGCTGGTGGGCTGTTCAATCCACAAATCCTTCCCCGGGCCTCCAAATGGGGTTAGTTAAAAGGCGTGGGCAGAGGACCAGGGAGTGGGTAGATGTGGGTACTAAGTTGGCCATGGTCTCTGGGCATTTCTGTCCTCCCTGTCCCTGCTTTGAATCTCTGGAAGGAGGTTCCTTGGAGTTCAGAGGGGGTCCTGCCTACTGGGCTTAGGGGAGAAGGGCAGAGGGTCTGAGCTGGGGGGCAGTCTTGTGAGGTGGGAGCTTTTGCAGTTGAGGTCTGAAGGCTGTGAAGCCTTCTCATCCTGTGAAAATGCAGTGCTAGTCTGGTGTAAGACCCCCAATGCTGGGCCTCCGCTCAAGTCCCGGGATGAGCTGGCCAGCACCCCAGTGTCCCGAGAGAATACCACACCTGATGCAAACTGCAAGAGGTTTTATTATTAGCTAGCTGAGGATGAAGTCCCTCCGCAGTGCAGGGCAGGGGAGTTCGACCCCGAGTGGTGACAGTAGGGGGCTTTTAACAGCTAGCTGAGGAGTTGGGAGGAGTTGGGAAGAGTTCTTCTCTTCCGGGCGTCCTTGGTGAAATTTACAAGGCAGGAGTGGGGAGTGAGTTCTTTCTGAATTTTTATCTCCGTGTCCTGGGCACAGGAAGGCAGGCATCTCTGGTTGTACAGTATAGAAACAAAAAGGCTTTTTGCTGGCTATAGAGAACAAAGAGCTTCTTTCTAGCTGTATTTTTAAAGATCAGGGAAAACAAGCTTGGGGAAATGTTTTAGGGGCTCTACCTTCCAGGGAGAAACGCTCTAAGTCGGGGTCTCACACTGGGACCCTGGGACATGCCTCCTGTCCTCTGAGCCCTAGCTGAGAGGGATTCTGCTCTACCTGGTTTTGAGCTATCTATGAATGGGTGAAAGTAGACTGGGAAGACCACAGGTGGGTGCGGTGGAGCCCGGGGACCACCTGGCTTGGCAGCATGGTGAATAAGCAGTTGTCTGCTGAGCTCTTGGTATGCCATCTCCACCCATGGGGACTGGTGACTTGTTACTGTCCATTAAGAGGTTTAGTGAGCTGAAGCTACTTGCACACACCCTGAGGCTGGGGAGTGGCAACTAAGATCTGCATCCAACCTGTGTGTTCAGTGTCTCCAGTTGTCATCACTTGCTGGGATGTTCCCTAAATTGTCTAAGGAAGTGGTTCAGAACTTTGCCAAAGGGTGCAAGGTCAACAGAGGTGATGGGCCGGGGGCTGCCTTGGAGACTCACAGGAACTGTATCACATCTGGGATGGGACCTAAGGTGTGGTGTTAGGACTCTAGTCATCCTAGGAGCCCCGGACCCAAACTGACCTTCCTTCCATCCAAAAAGGACCCAAACTGACCTCCCTTCCATCCAAAACACAAGAGTAGCCTTTGCTGGGACTGCTAGCTAAGAAGGTCTCCAAGGGTCCCCAGACCTTGGCAAGGACCTTGTTTAAGCTTGCTTCTTGGTTTTCAGTGTTAAGGAAGGGAAGATGCAAATACTAGTGGCCTGGTTTTTGTGTGTGTGTGTGTGTGTGTGTGTGTGTGTGTGTGTGCATGTGTTCACTGGGTATTGAATCTGGAGCCTTCAATATGTCAGACAAGCTTTGTAGCACTGAGCTACACTTCCAGCTAGCATTTTGTCCTTGTCCCGTCAGTCCCTGGTGGCTGCCATGTCCCCATCATGTTTGTGCCACCCTGGGAACTAGCTTACGGGTTGTGGTGATCTCTTTGATGAGTGGTGAAGACACAAGATTAGGCTAGAATGTTGGGTGAGACCCCTTCCCAGCCACCTACTAATTGACAGCTGGGAACAAACATGAAGACTTGGTGAAATGTGAGAGGGAAGGAACAGACAGCTAAGAAGTGTGGACCTACCTCTGTGTGACCCGAAGCCAGTTGCTTAACCTTTCTGCTCCTTAGTCTCCTTACTTTATATAAATATATATATGTTTTTTATTACGTATTTTCCTTAATTACATTTCCAATGATATCCCAAAAGTCCCCCATACCCTCCCCCCCCCACTCCCCTACCCACCCACTCCCACTTTTTGGCCCTGGAGTTCCCCTGTACTGGGGCATATAAAGTTTGTGTGTTCAATGGGCCTCTCTTTCCAGTGATGGCTTACTAGGTCATCTTTTGATACATATGCAGCTAGAGTCAAGAGCTCAGGGGTACTGGTTAGTTCATACTGTTGTTGCACCTACAGGGTTGCAGATCTCTTTAGCTCCTTGGTTACTTTCTCTAGCTCCTCCATGGAAGGAGTTACAGAGACAAAGTTTGGAGCTGAGACAAAAGGATGGACCATCTAGAGACTGCCATATCCAGGGATCCATCCCATATTTAGCCTCCAAACGATGACACCATTGCATACACTAGCAAGTGTTTGCTGAAAGGACCCTGATATAGCTGTCTCTTGTGAGACTAGGCCGAGGCCTAGCAAACACATAAGTGGATGCTCACAGTCAGCTAGTGGATGGATCACAGGGCCCCCAATAGAGGAGCTTGTCTCCTTACTTAAATGCGTGCAGGGACAACTACATCTAACTTTTGGCTCTGCAGTAGAGTGTATAACATAAGTGTTGGGTACAAAAAGTGCATCCCAGGGCCTCATAGCTTAGTGGGAGAGATGGCCGTATATGTTGTCAGGCTGTAGCTTCCATGTTAGCAGCCACAAGCAGCATCTCATCTGGTTCAGGGCTTCCTTTGTGTGTATTCACGTTCACGTATGTGTGTACGTGTGTTTTCTGGATGCTTATGTGCGCGCGCTCGTGTGTGTGTGCAAATGTGTGTGGAAAGCAGAGGCCATCCACAGGTATTGTTCCCCAGGGACTGCCCATCTTGTGTTTTGAGACAGGGCCTCTTAGTAGGATCCTGGGATCACCAAGTTCCAGGAGCCCGCCCTCTCCACCCCGCAGCTCTGGGAACAAGTGTGTTTTTCGCAGGCTCTGGGGATTAAGGTCGGGTCTTCCTTCTTGTGTAGCAAGCACTTTATAGACTGAGTTATCTCCCCAGTTTGAGGACTTTTTTTTTTTTTGCAAGCTTCCTCTTATGCCTGTAGATTCCCCTATACCCAACACCCATCCCCTCCAGTGTCTTTCCTCCATGGTCCCTGGGAATTTCTTCCAGACCTAAAGCCAAACTGACCAGCATTTCTAACCTACTTCCTTGAACAGCTGCTGACCCAACAAATGTCATCCATCTCTATCAGTTTGCTCTTCCTGGGGGCTCATCAGCTGCTGACTGGGTGCTTTCACAAGGGCAGGGCAGTCGGTGGGTGGGTGGGTGGGTGGGGTGCACGGCATGTATGACTTGATCATGATACATGTGTGCACGCTATACTTCTTGGGACTTTTGCTTTCTGACCAAGGAGGCCATGTATTCTGAGACACAATGGCAAGCCCCCAGCGGGTCACTTTCAGAGTGAAGACAGCCTGAAGTCTCTGTTGATTCTCTGGAACTCACTGTTGGCGAGCCAGCCTGTTCAGATGGCAGCACTCGAGAATTTGCGTGGACCCTGGTCACTGTTGCACTGTGGGCTTGCAGGGAAAGGCTGGGTAGCAGGGGAACAGATAGTTGCATTGGAAAGTTCGTGATGTTACATGGGGCTCCCTGGAGGGCCTGGTTGGCTGGCGTTCCGGGAACGTTAGACGCCCATCAGTGAAGATGTCATCTAAACTGGCAGAGGAGAGGTTGCTAATGAGCATTCTGGTCGTTTCCCTGTCAGATCACTGGTTCACTGTTTCCCTGAAGAAGCTCTTAAATGAGAAGGCTCCTCTGTATAGAAGCTTCCGCATGAAGGTAAGTTGTGTCTTCCCTTAGCCTGTAATCATCCACATACTTACTCAGCAATAAATGCCTCAGATGGATCTGCCCTCTAGGCCCAGCCTCAGAGTGAAGGAAGGACAGAGTGAAGGAAGCTATTGCTTCCCATCCACATATCTCTAGGGCGTCCAGGATATGTGTATATACCCCAGGGCGAGCCCTGAATCTCATTGCCTTGTTGGCTTCCTCCAGGCAGAGAATGTAACCTTTATCTGGACAGCTGCTGATTTGCTGACTGGCTTCCCCACTCTCTTCTCTCCATGCAGTGCTAGCTAATTCAGCATGCAGAGGAAATCTGCCTTAGAGTATAGTTATGTCACCCCAGAGGCTTCTTGTCATATTTGAAGCCATCTCGAGTCTTTAACTTGAGCATCAGACAGGAGCTGATCAAGCCCCTCACTTGCTCCTTTGTTCGTTCTCCTCCCACCACCCTGGAGTCCAGTCTCACTTATTCAAGGCTGTCCTTGAACTTGCTATGCGTCCAAGGATGGCTTTGAGTTTCTGATCTTCTTGTCCCCATCTTCCAAGTGCTGCTATTACAGGCATGTGCCCTTCCATTTGTGCCGGGGATTGAACCCGGCTGGGGTTTTGTGCACGCTAGGCAAGCACTCTACTGACTGAGCCACATCCTTATCTTCTTCTGTTCTCTGCTTTCTTTCTTCTCGTTTGTGGCTGAGACAGTCTCCCTTGCTTACCACAGGGCCTTAGCACATACTGCTGCTTTGGGTTGCAGAGGTCTTCTGCTTGGCTCGTCTCTCATCCCCTTACCTCAGGTCCTAATGCTCTGCTGCTGCCTGTGCTGTTAGCCCTGTCCCCAGAAGAGGTTAAGTCCCAGCTTTGAAGTCTCTACCCATTGTCTTTGTCCTGTCACCCTCACCACAGTGACAGATCCTCCAGGACAGGGGCTTGGTGCCTTGTGCTCTCTGTCCTGTCTCCAGCTCCTGAACAGCGCCCAGGACCCAGTGACTCCTGGTACATTTGAGGAACGAATGAGGGAATGGGGCTGTCAGGGCATTGCTGAGCGGGACACACTTGAGGAATGGGCACGGAACCGGAGCCTCACACGAAGCGGTACTCACACTAGTCCCCCTCCCCCACTCTCTTTTCTTTTTCCTGTTTTTGAGACTGGGGTTCATGTTTTCAGGCTGTCTGTGAACACCTGATCCCTCTACCTCCATCTCTCAAGTGCCGGGGTTGCTGCGTGCACCCCCACGCTTGCCTCCTTCCCCCTCTTTTCATCTGTGGTCATTTCATCCAGTGCCCGGGCTTAGGTACTATTATTGTGACAGATGTTGGAGGAAATAGTGACATAAGACCCAACCCAGTGGCTTACATGACTGAGTATTTGATAATCTCATTTTTTCTGTCCCATCCCTGTTGTTCACCGTCCATGGTTCACATCTCAGTCTAGAGTCTCGTTTCCAGTCTGGAGGGAAATCTCCAGACAGGAAGGCTAAGCACAGATGCTAGCCAGGGCTAGAATGTGGACATGTTAGTTTGCTCTCTGCTGCTGAGATAAAACACTGAGCAAAATCAATTTGGGGATGGAAGGGTTTCTTTGGCTTACAGGACTCCATCACTGACATCATTGAGGGAAGTCAGGGTAAGAACTCAAGCAGGAGCTGAGGCAGGAACCACGGAGGGGTGCTACTTACTGGCTTGCTCTCTACGACTTGCTCAGCCTGCTTTCTTATACAGTCTAGGACCACTATCCAGGGCTGGCATCACCCACAGTGAGCTGGGCCCTCTCACATCAATCATTAATTGAGAAAATGGTCCCCCACGCCAGTCTGATGGAGGCAAGTCTTCAACCGAGGCTCCCTCTTCCTAGGGTTTGTGTCAAGTTGAAAAAACTCTTGCCTGCACAGAGGGCAGTGGAAGCCTGGGCCAGCCGGCCTCCTCTGCTCTCCGAGTGCCTTCTCTGTTACTATAGTCCTGACAGAGTGTGTATTCTGCCCACTTCTGACAAATACCGAGTGGGAATGGACCCAGACACGCAGGCTTCTGTAGTGGAGGTAGTCAGTACAAGACAGACTGGGACCCAGGCACCCTTGATTTCAACTTCACGATTTCTCCCTGCTTGGAAGAATGATATTATCATGACCCAGTCTCTTCAGCTTCTAAATCTAAGAGACTCTTAAAAAAAAAAAAAACCAAAAAAACCAGGAGTCCACATGACAGTAGGCTTGGTGCTTTTTAACTAGTTTCTGAGACAGGGATGGGCCAGACACTTTGGCCATGAGACCTGGCCAGGACTTTTGGCCACATCACTTTGCCCAAGCTGTGGTCACTAAGGCAAGGGCCATAGACTTTGTGACCTCCAGTCCTATCTGGCACCAGCCCTGACCATGTTCCAGGGGCAGGATATGGAGTTTGACTGTCCCCAGGAGGTCTCCTGCTACAGCCATTTTTCTCTGCCAGGGTCTCCACCCCAACTGGTGCCAGCAGGTCAAGTACATCCCACAGCTGAATGTCGTGGCCTCGTGTTCAGCCGTGGAGAAGTCCTCTCTGGTGCTGATAATACTGCCAGGCAAAGAACCCGAGAAACCCAGGTAAGGAGCGCCTGGCTGAGGGAGGCAGGTGGCAGGCAAGCCTTAAACAGATCTGCTTCCCCCTGCTACACACAGCTAACTCTGCTGAGAGAAGACTTGCCTCTGGGTTAGTGTCTCTTTGCATGGCACTGTCTTGAGGCTCATTCATGCTAGGTCCCAGGAAGCAGCCTGTGTCTCCCTAGGCTGACAGTGGATGTGGGACCTAGCTCTGCTTTCTGTTTAATCATGATTCTGGAATTTCTACCAGTGGCAAAAGGGTAACAGGGCCTCTTTCATATCTCTCTCTCTCTTTCTCTCTCTCTCTCTCTTTCTCTCTCTCTCCTCTCCGTGTGTGTCTTGGGGGGAATGCATGCCTTAGTTCACATATGGAGGTCAGAGGACAACCCTGGCTATTGGTCTTCACCTCCCACTGTTTGAGAAAAGGCCTCTTTGTTGTTGACCACTGTATCTCTGAGACTGGCTGGTCTGTGAGCTCCTGAAGGTTCCCCTGTTTCGGCATCAGAGCTTGCTGTGGAAAGACTGGGTTACAGATGTGCACTACAATGCCCAACTTTCCATGGCTTCTAGGAATTCAAACCCAGGCCCTCAGGCTTGTGTGGCAATGACTCTATCCACCGAGCCACCTGCCAGGCTCCAGTAGGTCTGTTTTATCCACCCATTTAATGAAAAATGAACAACAAAGACCAAATCAACCCCAGCATTTGTTAGGTAGGCAGACTAAAGGCATGGCTTGTCTTTTCTTTCTCTCCCTCCTTCCCCCTCTTGCCCCTCTCGCCCTACCCCTCTCTTTTGAAGGGGACATGGAGACAGGATCTCATGTAACCTGAGCTGAACTTCTAATCCACCTGCCTCTATCATGCAAAGTCTAGGATTACAGGCCTGTGCCACTGGCTGGGTTCAACATTTCTGATTGGAGTATCGAGAGCGAGTGACGTCACTCTGGGGCCCTCGGTTTTCTCACCCGTGAAAGGGTGAAGCCAGGGCCTACCTCATTTACCTCAGGGATGCCTTGAGTGGATAATGTTCTGTGTGGCACATATTGAACCACATAGTAAAAACAAGCGACAGAAACCATCAACCTCAGAATAAGTTAATTAGGTTAGCAAGAGGCCCGTCTTCTCTTCCTACAGCAAGCCATGATGCAGAAAACCTCACGTGCATGCACATTTATTCTTTGAGACAGTTCCAACATAATTTTTTCATTCTAGATTCCTTTTTGGGGGGGGGGGTGGGCAGGGTTTCTCTGTGTAGCCCTGGTTGGCATCGAACGAAGAGATTTGCCTGCTTCTGCCTTTGGCATGATGGGATTAAAGGCATGAGCTATCACTGCCTAGCTAGAAATTTTAATTTTATTGCATTTAATGGCAGAAGTAAGCCAGAGGGTCACCTCACCGTGGTCTCTGGAGGCTGATTCTGGTCTCTTCTCCTTCTTACCTGTCTCATCTTCCCTCTCTAGATACGCAGGTCCAGAGTTTAGGCACCTTCCTGCCCCAGGTCCTCTGCTGCTCTCTGCCGGCTGTGTTCTTGCTTTTCTTTCTTTGCCTCTCCCTGTTTCCTGTTTTGGTTTTTGAGGCAGAGTCTTGCTGTGTCGCTCAGGCTGGCCTTGAACTTGGGATCCCTGCTCCTGTCACCTGAGCGCTGAGATCATAGGCACGAGGCATTATGTTTGGCTTTCCTAGTCTGTCTTTCCCTTGTTGCCAGGGACCAAACCACAGGGCTTGTGCTTGCTAGGCAAGTACTTCATCATTGAGCTGAAGCCCACACTTTCTCTTGCTTGCTTTCCTTTCTTTCTTTTTAAAACATGTTTTATTTTTTGAGACAGGGTCTCACTGTGCAGCCCTGGCTGGTCTGGAGCTCATTACGTAGACCAGGCTAGCCTCTAATTTACAGAGATCTGCCTGCCTTCTGAGCTCTGGGGTCAAAGGCATGTGTCACCACTCCTAGCACCTTTCTTCTTCTTCTTTCCAAAAACATGGCTTCTCTGGAACTCACTTTGTAGACCAGGCTGGCCTCGAACTCAGAAATCCACCTGCCTCTGCCTTCTGAGTGCTGAGATTGAAGGCGTATGCTACCACTACCTGTTGTTTTCCTAATTAACACTTTTATTTTGAAAAATCTCTAACATATACTTAAGAACATTTTAAAAAATCCTTAATTCCTTATGAATTCCTTAACTAGTCTAAGTTAATATTTCCCCAAGTTCTTCAAAATGCCTTCTTCTAACTCTTTGGAATCAGGCATAAGCAAAGTGCAGATGGTTTTGAGCAGAGGGGTGGTGGGGTCTAATGTATGTCTTCAAGTCCAAAGGGCCAGGAAGGGGTGGGGATATCAGGGAGGAGACTATCACAACAGTTCAGGCTACACAAGATGGTGACTGAGCTGGCCAAGGATGGAGGTGGAGAGGTTGGAATATTTAATCTTGGGATAGGTTAGAGGACGTATTCTCTCTCTCTCTTCTCTCTCTCTCTCTCTTCTCTCTCTCTCTCTCTCTCTCTCTCTCTCTCTCTCTCTCTCTCTCTCTCTCTCTCTCTCTCTCTCACACACACACACACACACACACACACACACACACACACACACTGTGCAATACCACCTCTGCCCAGCAAGTGGCACTATTGGCTTCCAGCTTGTCTCTGGTACTTGCAGAGTAACCACTGTAGGTAAGACTTGAAGTGGCCAAACCTGAGCTCTATGGAGTCCACCTCAGCTTCTCAGAGGGCCCTGAGGGACCAGCTCATTGTAGCTGGTCTTACCTGAGCTCTTGACATGGTTGAAGCCAGGAGTGGCTGGTAGCTGGTAGAGGGTCAGGGATTGGGGCTCTAGGAACTGGTGTGAAGTGTGTGAAGGGCCCCACCCTGCTTCCTCTCCTTTCTCTCTGCTTATTACCTCCACTGCTACCTTTCTGAAGTCACTGTCACTGCTCACTAGGTACCCTCTGGCTCCTGTCCCTATACACAGCCATCTGCAGATCTCCTCCAGTTGGGGCCCTGAATGAACCCTTCATAGTCCAGGCCCCACCTACCTTGCCTGGGACCACTCCTGCTAGCCCTTAGCTCTTCCCTGGCTCTGAAGCCTCGCCTCTCCCTGGGTGCTCCCCTTAGGCGTTTCTAATGGCCCTGCAGGCTTCTGCCTCTCACCGCCCTCCTCAGAGAAGCTGTTCACAAGGCTCGTTCAGTTTCCCCCTCTCTGCCTGGCCGTCCATTGCTTCCCCTGTAGCCTTCCTCATAGTTGGTCTCTGTCTTTCCCTTCTCTATCCATCTCTTTGTTCCTGTGCGTTGCTCCTGGAGACCAGGTCTGTAGGAAGCACAGTGACCCTGAGCTCTGGCAAGGAGCAGGGGCTGGCGGAGTGAGTCACTCTGAAATAATTCCTCCTGTCCTTCTATCCTGGTGACTGTTGCTACAGAACACTTCTCTGCACATAAGTGCACAGAGGGAGGCATCTCCTTTGCGATTTATTATAGAGAGGCTGGCATATACCACTGTACTAGTGTGGAGGTCAGAGGACAGCTTGCGGGAGTCGGTTCTTTCCTACCATGGTCGAACCTAGGCTTTACTTACTAAGTCATCTCATTGACCCAGATCTCTGGCACCCCAGTGAGTGGAAAATACATGCTTTGATGTGCTCTTGAAATTTTGAAGCAAGGATAGAGGTTAAGAAACAGTTTGGGGAGCCTGGCGTGGTGGTGCATGCCTTTGATCCCAGTACTCGAGAGTTCGAGGCCAGCTTGGTCTACAAAGCAAGTTCAGAGCTGTAACACAGAGAAGCCCTGTTCTGAAAAAACAAACAAACAAACACACACACACAAACAAAAAACAAAAAAGGAAAGAGAGAAAGAAAGAAAGAGGAAGAGAGAAAGAAAAGAAAGAGAGCTGCTGCAGAGGCTAAGGGGCCCTAGAGCAGACATGGCGTGGTGTGAAGGAGAGCCAGCCTGGCTATCATCCAGGCAACCTTAGACAGCTTGGTGGCCTGTGTGGGGCCCCACAGCCTTGGGATTTTGTCAGGGTGTCTCTGACCTCTGAGCCCTGCTCAGCCCTTCCTCGTCTCCATTCCTGGATATCTTGAGCCATTTCCTGTTTTATCTACCAGGGCAGAGTCCCCTTCCCTCTGTGTGCCCTCAGGTTAAGTTCTTGTTCTTCGTGCCTTTAGCTCAGCCGGGCAATGGCGCTCTTGAAGATTGCATGTGCGAGTCCAGGTGGCCTGTGAGATGACACCCAGCACAGAGCGAGGGCACAGAGCCAGTGGGCCAGGGCTGCTTTATTATTATTATTGTTGTTGTTGTTATTGTATGTGTCACACTGCTTGGAAGATATTTGCCTGAGGGTGCTAGGTGTAATCATGGTAACTTTGTTTTTTGGAACAATGCAAAATGCTTTTTTTTTTTTGTTTTTGGAGACAGCCTTTCTCTGTGTAGCCTTGGCTGTCCTGGAACTTACTTTGTAGACCAGGCTGGCCTCGAACTCAGAAATCCACCTGCCTCTGCCTCCCAAGTGCTGGGATTAAAGGCGTGCGCCACCACGCCCAGCATTGCAAAATGCTTTTACAGGTGGAAAGACTTGCTTGTGTTTGGGGCTTTTTCTTCCTAAAGGGTGGATGTCTCCCTTCCCATGAGCTACTGATTTGGGCACCTGCTCTCTACTAGCAACTGGGTGAGCAACTGGGCCGGTCTGGGGTCTCTCTTTGGGGTGGAGAGATAGTGACTGCCTCCCCACCGAGCATCGAGCTCCTTCCCGCCCCAGGCCCAGGCTGCTGCTCTCTGCCCTGTGGCTTCCCTCAGCCCAGGGGCCTCCCTTCTTGATTTTTCTATCCTAGGTTATCATCACTGAATTTAAGAAAAGGAATTCTTTGCTTTGACTACTGTCCAGACAGGAACTTTCTGGGTAGGTAATCTTTGTGTTTCCCCGGAAGCAGAGTTGGGGTGGAGGTGGCAGCAGCCTGGGGATTTTCAGAGCCAACAACAAGGCTCTGTAGCACCTGTCCTCTGTTTGGCTTCCTCTGCTTCTGATCTACATCACTGGGAGGTGGGGTGACTCAGGCCTGTCAGAGATGGAGACAGGAAAGGGTGAGAGGGACAGTGACAGATCACAGTGACATTCCCCAGCTGCCAACTCTGGCTGGAGTCCGAGGCCTGGCCCTGGAAGAAGGTCCCAGTGTAGGACCTGATGACTGATACTCATTTCTTGACTCCAGCAACTGGTGGCTATGACCCCCACATCCGCCTGTGGAACCCCCTGGTCTCAAAAAAGCCTGTGTGGCTGATGAAGGGACACCAGACATCGGTGACACACCTCCTTGTGAACAGCAGGAATGCCAGCATCCTGATCAGCATTTCTAGGGACAAGGTGTCACCCTCTGTCCCCCGCTACCTCTATCTCTGTTCCCTGGGAAGAGACACTCACTCTGCAGGGATAATGTAGTTTGGCCAGTATTGAGTCCTGTCCCTGGGCTCACACTTTGCTATAAGCCCACAGGGAGGTGCCCTAGAAGAGTCATAGTGGTGGCCACGAGTCTCCAGCTGCCTCTGTCGGGGCAGAGCCCAGCTCTGAGTAGTCTAGAACTGTCCTGGAGTTGGGGAGCAAGGGAAGGCCTGAGGTAGGATGTGGGCTGCCTGCTCTCTTTGCCTTTAGCTTGCTGAGCTTAGGGGTCCAGGCAGGACACAGGTGCTTAGGAAAGTGGAGGAAAGAGTGTTGTTCTGACTCTCTCTGAGTTCCAGGGCATTAGTTTAGCCTCTTTGGGCAGAGCTGTGGCAGCAGCCAGCACTTTATACGTGGTTGGCCTTGCTCACAGGGGCATCCCTGGGGCCTAGGGTGCTGGCTGCACCTGCAGACCCTCCTGCCTCTTGCCTATCCCCTACAGAACATTCGAGTGTGGGATCTGCAGGATTATGTGTGCCTCCAGTCCTTCTGCGGAAAGCTCTTTCCCCTGGGCAACTGCCCCATAACCAGCACCTACTTCTACAGGAGCAGCACCCTCATCTGTAGCACCTACAATGTGAGTGTCATCCCAGGAGTCGGGCAGAGCTGGCAGGGTCTGCTCTGTGCTGAGCTGGCCCTGGAGCCTGTGAGGCTCTGACTCTGGAGCCTCCTTGAGAGCTGGGCCCCAGCCCATCCTCTTCTCTACCCCTACCGCCCCTGTTCCATCCCCACTCATGCGTCCTTCCGACTCTCCCATCATCCCTCCACACTCCTTTGGCCCCATCAGTTGTGATCATGAACCCCAGGAAGGCAGGGAGTGCCTGGGAGAAAACTGTCAGGAAGAGTGTTGGGAGATCCTGACCAGACTGTCATTTCTAGTGGCCTGCCCAAGTAAACAGAGCCAGACATATCTGAAAGAGTGCACTTTCACAAGTGAGCTATGACCTTTCTGGTACCTGAGGGTCTGCCTTGACCCTAAGGATGGCAAGAGGGGAGTATTGGCTCTAGAGCCACGGTGGGGCCTGGTGCCACATGGTAGCCCAGTGGAGGACAAGCATCAAGAGATTCACTGAGGCCACGTACCCATGCTAGCTGGCCCACTCTGTCAAGGGTCACAGGTGTCTTTCTGTGCAATGGCTGGCTCTCCCCCTTTGCAGTGCATTTATTAAAAGAAGGGTAGGTATTAATTAACATTTCTGCTGAGTGCTGGGCTTGCTGTTAGTATTCTTTTGAAGTTCATTTCCAATCGTCCTGGGCATTAGTATAGGCTCTCTGGGTGGGGCTATGACATCATTTAACCCTCATCTTCGTGGGGACGTGAGAGTATATTACTCAGGTAAAGTTAATTCAGTAGAAAGGCAAGGCCATGTATTGGAGTCACGGGCACAGGAAGTATCCTCTGAGCTGGGGCTGGACTGGTCAGAGGCTTTCCTGAGTGTTACTGGACTTGTGGGTCACAATCTGTGCTGAGTCAGGTCCTCAACAAGCTAGTTAAAAAGAGCCAAATGAATAGTGGAAAACAGGAAAAGAAGATTTATTTGGTGTGGCCACGTTGGGAAGAGGGACAAAAAGGTCCAGCAAACCCCTCAGCTCCATTTTTGAGGTCCTGCAGAGAGATCCAGGTTTCAATAGAGGGCCAAGGGTGTGCGTATCTAAACAAGTCCCTGAAGGTGTGGTCGCACCCACCATTGACCCCTCACTGTCTGGACTCCAGGTTCATCCTGTAAGGTGATCTAAGGAGTTGTTAGAACTCCGTGGAAGCTCTTTCCCAGGAGGCAAGTCCCCCTGCTTGCTGGCATCCTTCCTCCTCCATGCATGAGATCCTGGGGAAATTCTCCTTTCTCGAGAATCTATAGTTCCAACAGTCCCATAGCCAGATGGAAAGACACAAGGGTCTCTTCAGAGTATCTTCATGTCTGCCAAGCTGGTTACAAAGGAAACACCAGAGTAAAGATTTAGCCCCTCAGAAGGTGAGGGGACCATGGACTTGGGCCTCAGGGGGTATTGGAACACGAGGGAATCCCAGGCCTGGAAATAGAGACCTTGGAGTGAGATAGGAGACTCAACAGAATTCTGAGTTGCTGAGAAACCTCCTGGGGTACGGGATGTCTTGACTTCATAGACTCTGTAGGTTTCTCCTCAAGGCCTTAGTCTGTCTGACTGCTCAGCTGTCAGTTTCTCCCTCACACCACAGATTGGGATCCTCAGAGGATACCTGGAATCCCAGGGCCCCCTGAAAACAGGGAGGATGACGACTCACAACACACCCCTGTGTGCAGTCCTCTACAGCAAGATCTTTAAGCAGGTGAGCGGGCAGGGCTAGCCTCAGCTGGGAAGAGTACCAGGGATAGACAGCATCAGGACCCAGACCTCTCCATGTGCCCGAGTGGGCATTCAAGTAGCAGTTAGCTCACGTGGCACTCTGGAAGTGGTTAGCGCTCTTGACATGAGGAAGTCTGGCAGACTGGTTGGCATGGGATCTGACTGAGCTCTGATCTGGTCACTGGATTGCTGACCCCTCTGAGCACCCCTGCTGGGAGCTGTCACTTAGATGAGCTCTGGGCAGGCAGGTCTCTTAGCATGGAAACAGACGCTGGTGTGGGCTGTCCCTCAAGGTTGCCACCCTGTAAGCGACCACCACCATAGAGTACCACCTTAAGGAAGCTGTAGTCCGTTTCTTATGGGAAGGGCACAGCAGCCTGTGCCCTAGGCTGAGGAGATGGGTCAGTGTGGGCAGGAAGCTGGGCATATAGAATGCTCTGAAGAGCGTGGATGGAAAGGCTGTAGGCTCTGTCCACTCCCAGTGGCATGTCTTGTCTGGCCTGGGCTGTGGGACAGGGCTGCTATCTGTGTAGGAGTGGCCTTCGGCTGTGTAAGGCCAGGGCTCTCCTCCTATTCTGGCTCCTAGCATCATTGCCTCTGTGTTCAGCTGCTTTAGGACTCTCCAGGGATGCAAACTGTTTTTTGTTTTTTTTGTTTTTTTTTTTTTTTTGTTTTTGTTTTTTTTTGTAAGCACACCCAGCTCTTCTCAGCTTCACAGGCCTTGGAGCAGGATGAAGGCAGTGGACCACAGCCGTCTTGTCTCTTCTGTGCTTCTCTGTGGAGAGGCCAGGAGCCTGTCCTCTGCTTGGCTTTCTCTCTCCCACTGTGGTCCTGACTAAAGGTGCTCTGGCAGGCATCTTCTCTATACCACGCTGTTCTTTTCCTCTGGAGAGAGTGATGAGTGTGTCGATGTTAACTATGAGTCTCACCCACCGGGAAGAAGATGAATATGAGTATGAAACCAAATATGAATAACTGCGGTCTGGGAACATGGATTTAGGTTGCCCCTAATTACATGTTCTGATGTTGAAGTGTTTGCATGAGTGTTTATAGTCACAGGATGAAAGCAAGCCTTAATCCAAGGCATTTTCCCAAATATATTGGCCGGAGCATCGGGGAGGGGAGCGAGGTAGGAAAGTAGGAAACGCTGCTGTTGGTCTCAGATGCTATCTGATATCCTTCTCAGCCTTAGGGTCAATGAACGCTGCTGGTCTGCTAAGCTAGCACAGGCGAAAGATGCTTCCTCAGACATAGAGGTGGGCAGTGAATGGCTGTCAAGGGAACTCAAGGTAGCCCAGGACCGTTTGGGTCTAGATGTGTTGCATTCCACAGTCATGAAGTTCTAAGCAGCTGATTAGCATTGTGTACTCTTTAACGTTAGGTGTGGCTCTCCTGTCTGTCCTGGGAACCTGAGTTCTCAAGTGCCAGTTTTGAGTTAATGGGGGCTTTACGAAACTGATTCCATTAAAAAAAGAGCAGTAGCTGTGGTTTTGTGATACAGAGCCTGGGAAGGTCTGTTTTCAGGCACAGGTTGCAGGGGTGAGGCTGGGGAAATGGAGGGGAGAGGCCCACTGCGTACTTACTGCCATTGAGTGAGTGAGGGCACCTGTATGTGCTATGCCTACAGGTGGTGAGTGGCTGCCTCCAGGGGCTAGTGAGTGTGTGGGACATCAGCACGGGCAAGAAGAGGATGGAGATACCCGTGTCCGGCATCCAGGAAAGTGAGCTGACGGCCATGGCTCTGGACCAGTCGGAGAGGTGTCTGCTCACGGGCTTGCGTGACGGCACGATGCAGATGTGGAATTACAACACCGGGGAGTGCCTGATGACCTTTCCCAACCCGGACAGAGTGGAGGTCAGGAGGGCCTGTTAGCTGGAGTGGCTCCTGGGGGCCCTCGGCTGCACAGTGTTCTATGTGTCTGAGAGGCTGCTTGGCATGGCCAGGCTACCTGCCTTCAATCCTGCCTGAGCCCTTGGCTCCACCCATCTCCAGTGAGGGTTCCACAGACGCAAATTGCTCTTGTATTTCAAATGTGCAAGGGCATATTGTTCTTCTGCACCTCAGAGCTCTGGGTTGTGTTTTTAACAGTGGGGGTATTGGATTTGGAGGTTCCCGTGTGCACTTCTATCTGAAAGTGTATGTGAGGGGCACAGTAAAGAAAACGCCAACACCACTGCTTCATGGTGTGGTTAAGGTTTTTACTGTAGCTATGAGAACAGCCAGAGGCATCTGGAAGGGTCCAGAGCAGAGAGAGAAAGAAGTAGACTGAACATGGCCAGCAGACTGGACATGGCCAGGGCTAGGGAAGGGGGAGAGAATAGTGGAGATACCAGGTGGCAGGAGAGGAGAGCACAGAGCTTAGTGAGGAGATGGGGCAAGAGGAGAAAAGAGACGGTGGGGGGGAAGAGAGAGAGAGAAAGAGAGAGAGAAGAAGAAGAAGAAGAAGAAGAAGAAGAAGAAGAGGAGGAGGAGGAGGAGGAGGAGGAGGAGGAGGAGGAGGAGGAGGAGGAGGAGGAGGAGGAGGAGGAGGAGGGAAGGGATGGGGAGGGGAGGGGAGAGAGAGGAGGAGAGGAGAGTAGAGAGAGGAGAGGAGGAGGGGAGGAGAGAGAGGAGTAGGCCAAAGGGGATGGAACTTGCCATTATAAAGAGAACAAATGTGTATGTGAGGAGGAAAGCCCGGGAAGTGAGAAGGGCTAGGATGGACTTAGAAATGTGTAACATGCACTTGTGCGATGGAGGGAGCCTGGAGGTCAGCATGGGCACTGATATGCTGGTAGGTGACACAGGTAGCCATATGTCCCTTCTGCCAGAGGTAAGGGAAATGACTCCTTTTGGAAGCTAGAAAATGGTTTCCCAAGTTCCCTAGGAATTCTGGCTCGTATCTCATTGCCAGAAATCCTTCTATCGTCCAGGTTGGTCTAATTTCTGGACATTTGGACAGCCTGAGGCAGAACGTACGTGTTAGGGCTCTAGGAAAAGTTAATGGATATAGCCTAGAGTGAAGCCAGCAGTTAAGTGTCACTTAGGGACTTGAGCCCCCTTCCTTTAACCTGTGCAGAAAGAGGATTTGGTTAAAAAGCCAGAGGCGAGGGTGCCAGGAAGAAGCTCAGCTAGTAGACGAGTTTGATCCCCAGCTTCCATGTAAAAAGCTGAGGGTGGAGCCATAGGCTTCTAATCCCAAGACTGGGGAGGTGGGGACAGATAGATCCCTGAGGTTTGCTGTCTCCCCCCTCCCTCCCCCAGGCTATCCTAATTGGTGAGCTCCAGTTCCCAGTGAGAGCCCTTTGCCCCAAACAAAGTGGACGGTAACTGAAAATCTACACTGGCTTCCATTTGTATGTGCGTGCGTATCTCTTCTGTAAAAATCTCTTCTGTAAGATGGACAAAGGGCACCCACATTATCCGCCTCTTTCAGATATATCAGGTTTGATGGTCTCTAGCTTTTTTCGGCTAGATACTTAGCAGAAACCCCGAAAGCTGGCCAGTGGCGTGGACCCTGGGAATTCTCAGCTTTGTTGAGTTTTGATTTTCTGGCGGGTACGTTTAGGAAAGCACCTGGGCACAAAGGCCATGCACTCTAGGAGTCTAGAGCTCTGTTTTCTTTATCTCCAACAGATTAGTGGGATTGTCCACATGAACAAAGTGTTCTACACGACCGGGTGGAGTAAGAGAATCACCAATTTCACGTGAGCAGCAAGGGAGAATGGGGAGGCTCTGGTCCAGCTGCTGGGTGTCACCCCTTACTCTGAGCAGCTGCAGTAGTTGCCAGGGGACCCGCTACCCTGGAGCTGCCAACCACCGCTCTACCCATCTGCTCACTTCACACGTGGTGAGGTGCTTTCTGCTGCTAACAGCCATGGCAAGAACGGCAGCCCCCATCCACAGGCAGCTTATCGATCTGCGGAGGAATTACTGCAGTCTCTTATAACAGATGCCATTGACGGGTAGCTTACGAGGCACGGGGATCTATTTCCTACTGTCCTGAATGCTGGGGCAGTCTAAACACGAGTCTAAGAAGCAAGTTTGGCTTCTGGTGAAGACTGCTTCCTGTTTCCTAGAGCTCTTCCTTTCCCATATATTTACCTGATAGAAGAATTGAGGGCTATAATTCCACTGAAGAGGGCTCTGCCCACGTGGCCTCACCACCTTCCGAAGGCTTGATCTCCTAATACACTCACACTGGGAGTTAGGTTTTAATACATGAATTGGAGAGGATACAAAAAATTCAGTCTATAATGTTCTACCTCTAGCTCTCCAAAGTTAATGTCCTCACATGCAAGTCAGGCTCTTTTCACCATCGCCACTCCCCCCCCCCTCCCCCCCAATGACTGAGCTATGTGATCATCTCTGAGCTGATACTTCCCCCAAGAAACAGAAACAAGAGGGGGGGAGGGATGGGCCAGCAACTAGTGGTGGGGGAGCAGGGTGGTACTGAGGGTAACATTTGGTTAGTATCGACTGACATATCTAAGTCCAAAGTCTCATCTAAATATTTAAATCAGATGTGGATGAGACCCAGTGGACCATTCATCCTGAGGCAAATTCTCTCTTGGCTATAAACATGTGACATGGACTAGCTATGTAGTTCCAGAGTCCAACAGTGAGCCGGGTACAGGGCAGATGAATGGAGATAGGAGGGAAGAAGGAACAGCAGATCCCAAATGAGTCTAAAACTCATTGAAAGGAAGTTTAGATACATCAAACACCCACCCACCTACCTACCCACCCATGCATCCATGCATCCATCCATGCATCCATCCTCCAATCCCACCCTATCTATCAATCAATCAATCAATCAATCAATCAATCAATCCATCTATCTTTCTAGTATGTATGTCATGGCATCAGGGGATAATTGTGGGGTTCTGTTTGTTATTTCTACCATGTGGATTCCAGGGATTGAACTCAGGATGTCACGATTGACAGCAAGCACCTTTATCCACTGAGTCATCTTACAACTCCAAAACAACCCTCTTTCTTGAAGCTCTGCCTACAAGGCTCCTGAGGTAGAGGTTCTGTTTTGTAGGAGCTGGACATGTAAGCTTCCAGACGACCTGCTTCCTGGCTTTGGGAAGCTGTGCCCTTGTGGTGGTCCTAGGTCCAGGTGACACCCTTGGATAGTTCTCTTCCCTGCATGGGTCCTGTGGCTGCCTGGGTCTGTAGTTCTGATCCCATGACTCTGCCCACTGGAATCTAGATGATGGGAGCAGCCAAGTTTTCCTATCTCTGTTGGTATAGCTTGTGTGTTGCCCTTAGGAGCTATGAATGGCATGGCCAAAGAACATGCTACCACAGTGTGGGATGAGAGGAAGTGTGGTGGTGAGGGCAGGGGGTGCTGAGGTCTAACGTATGGTGGCCTCTTCTCTGAAACCCTTTAGCAGCAGGAAAGTTAGTTCAAATGTCTGAATTGTTCTTAGAGTCATGCTTGCATTGTCTTAGGCAGCAATTCTCAACCTTCCTAATGCTGTGACCCTTTAACACGTTGTTCCTCATGTTGTGGTGACCCCCAACCATAAACTTATGTTTGTTGCTACTTCATAAGTGTAATTTTGCTAGCTATGAGTTATAGTGTAAATATTTTTGGAGATAGAGGTTTGCCAAAGGTCTCAGGGCACTGGACCCAGCTTCTGTCAGGTGACTGACCCACAGTATTCTCATCTAACCTTCTGGACCATACCCTGACAGGCTCATCTTTCCTTCGCGTACATAAAGGCTGAGAGGAGAAGGTCTCCAAGCCTTACGTTCTGCCCTCCATCCTTTTTTGGTGCTACTGGATGAAGCACTGCTGTACGTGCTAGGCTAATGCTCTGCCACTGTGTAGCAATCCCGGACTTTCTTGCCCTTTGCTCAACAGTTTTGTTTTAAAATTATTTTCCTCAGCCAAACAAATACCTGGTCTCATGGCTTGCAAGCTCGGCTAGCCACAAAGCACTAGAATGTAAACACAACCCGGACAAGTTCTTTGTCACTTTGTACCAAGGATAGCTCTGCCTCCAGTTTCCAGCAGCAGGCTCCTCATTTCTACTTGAGATATCAGAATGGTCATTGCCATCCATATAGTTACCAGAAACTTAGGATCACGTAGGTAATAGAAAGATGGGGCTGGAAGTATAACACAGTGGTAGAGTGCACGTTTTGCTTGGGTTCCCTCTCCAGCACTGGAGGAATTAATTTTCATTCTCTCTCTCTCTCTCTCTCTCTTTCCTCTTCCCCTTCCCCTCTCTCCATCTCTTCTGTAGCCAAGCTAGCCTTGAACTCCCTGTGCTGGTGACTTTGGAGTTTGATCTTGCTTTCACCTCTCTGGTGATGGGATTACAGCCCTTACCACCATGCCCAGTGTGTGGGATCAAACCCAGGGCTAGGCAAGTACTCTATCAACTGAGCTATATCTCCATTAGGGTTTTCCCTATAGCTCTCCTCTTTCCTGGCACGTGTCTCAGCGTTCTTCCAGCTTCTGTCTACCTGTTCCCTCAAAGTCACCTGCACATTTTTAGATATCTGTTACAAGAGCACTCCATTCCTCTGTGTAGTTTCTATCTTAGTCACTTAGGCTGCTATGGCATCGTGGGGTCTTGTTGAGGGCCCCTTCCTCATTTATAAAGAATCATCAGCTGGGCATGGTGGTGCACGCCTTTAATCCCAGCACTCGGGAGGCAGAGGCAGGCGGATTTCTGAGTTCGAGGCCAGCCTGGTCTACAGAGTGAGTTCCAGGACAGCCAGGGCTACACAGAGAAACCCTGTCTCAAAAAACCAAAAAAAAAAAAAAAAAAAAAAAACCAACCAAAAAACAACCCCCCCTCCAAAAAAAAAGAATCATCATTGTGCTGCAGTCTCTGTGTTGGAGGAGGGGTGAAGGATCTATGTTGGTCTCTTTATCATACAGTTCATGAGGCTTCTGTCCTCGTGACCAGATGTCCCCACCCCTACTCCCACCCCCACCCCCAAAGCTCCATCCCTCACCTGGGGATTAGGTTCTGACAGGAATTTTGGCTGTATACAAACACTCAGATTCTATTAAATAGTAGGACAACTCGATTTGTAGATTATATTGATGGCTATGGGGAAAGAGCAGGGGTTCCTATGAGGAACAGAAACCTTAGTTAGGATTTGGGTATGGTCAGCTTAGTCAGGGAGGCCCAGGGGGAGATATGAGCTGAGGATGAACAGGAGGGGTGTCAGGGAAGCACTTGGGGTGGAACCCACATTCCAGGAAGAGGGACCAACATGTACAAGGTCCCTCTGTCACAGGAGGCCTGGTCACATCTGTCTCTTTCCCTTGTTTAAAACTGAACCTTTAAGTCAGGGGCTGAATTAAGACTCATTATTTGTAAACCTCAAGAGCAGAGTCTTTATGTTTGGCTCATAGTGGATGCTTAGGATGTCAGTGGGGGTGGCCTTTAAACAAGCTTCCCCCCCACCCCCCACGCCTCCCGAGATAGCGCTGCTCTGAGTTAGTTTCTGAATCCTAAAGACTGTGGTTTCCTCCAAAGAGCATTGCAGCCTGTGAGCTCTTGGCCCTTCTACCTCTGGCCGTGTGCACAGGTTCCAAAAGATCACACAGGCGCTCTCCTGCTACCACTGGCAGAGTTTCCATACAGAGGACATCCTGAGCATGGACAAGTATCAGAATCAGTTCCTCGGGACCTCTTCCTACAATGGGGACATTGTTTTCTGGAACGTCAGCACGTCAAAGCCCATCTTGAGTTTCAATGCCTCCAAGAGCCCCTTGCCTTTAGAGCCAAAGAAGGTACAGTCATGGTACCATGGTTTTTACTAGTTACCTACGTGCCTTTCACTCTAAGGAGTCTCCTTTCAGGTTTTGGTCTGGGCTGCAGGTCAGAATCAAGGAGGGCAGAGAGAACACACTGGGAATGGAGGGAGAGATGGGGAGTTGTACTCTGGTGGGGTGGGGGTTGGTAGCAAGGAGAGTGGATGGCAGAGCCGGGATTATATGCCACAGGTTGGGTGCCAAACATAAAAATAAAGAGTTTTTCTATATCTGCTCTTGCTCTGAAGTGATGGTAGGAATAAGCTGTAGGTCTCACCCACAGCTTCCCCACTTGAGCATTAATGTTATACAAGGTTTCCCAAGCTCATGATAAGGATGTAGGAAACTTGTATGGTCTCTACATGGCTACACTGTAGCACAGTCTTTTTAAATTGCTACATTGTCACAGTCTATAGTTGGAATGGCACTAGAGGTCATCTACTCCAGTGAGTAGAGGTCACCTCTTTGAAGGTACACTGATGGGTAGAAACTTCTGGAGACCTGGTATATTTATTAATGAGCCTCTTGCACTATAGCTGGGCAGATGCCGAGTTATTCTAACTCAATTATGCTAGCCTGGTCTACTTCCCAGCCACGTTGTGTTATCTGCCATCTTAGTCTTGCTCTGGCTGCTCCTGCTTCACCTGTCCTCTCATGGTGACTCTCTCATTGCAACCTCATGGTTAATCCTCATGGCGAATTGCTCTTTCTCTGGTCTCCATTAGAGACCCTCTCCCTGGGATCAGAAGTTTCACCTTATTCTCTCCTGTCCAGCTGTTGGCCGATCAGATCTTTATTAACCAATAGAGGTGATAGAGAACAGTTTATACACAGCATTGAGACAGGAGAAACTTGACAATGGCAACATCCAGACTGCAACCAGGTCTCTGAGCATCTGAGCATCAGCATCTGAATACACAGTGCACAAAACTATCCCCCAACCATGAGTGTCTTTACGTGTCAGAAGAGAAACAGAGGCACGAATAGGATAAACATCTTTCTCAGGGCAAACAACCAAGAAGGGGCAGAACTAGACCATGATGGTCCTACTCCAGGGACTGGTAGTGGTAATGTACTTTTCAACAGATTACTTCCTACTTGAAGATGGCCCACTGTTAGCTTTTCATTGTTGTAACAAAATATCTGACTGAAGCAACTTAAAAAGGAGAAAAGATTTAACTTGGCTCACAGTTTTGGACATCTCAGTCTGCCATGGCAGGAGAACCAGGTCAGCCAGAGTAGCTCACATCAGGGCAACCCAGAAGCAGAGAAAGGGGTGCCAGAGAAATGGGCTTCTTCTTTTGTTCCAGCTGGGCCCACATTCAGGGTTGGTTTTTCCTCCTTTGTGCCCTCCTTGAGAGCCTTCACAGACAAACCCAGAGATGCCTTTACTTTTCTTCTAAGCACTTGCTAATCCCATCAGATTGGCAGTAGGTGCCACCCACAGCTTGCCCACTTGAGCACTAATGCCACACAAGTCTCTCAGGCTCTTGATAGGGATGTAGAAAACTGGCAGGTCTCTAAATGGCAACATTGTAGCACAGTCTTTATATATTAATACATTGTAGCAGCCTATAGCTAGAATGGCACTAGAGGTCACCTACTCCAGTGGGTAGAGGTCACCTTTGTGCAGTACACTGGTGGGTGGAAGCTCCTGCGGAGCTCAGGGGTTCTAATAGGTACTACACTCCCCCTCCCCCAAACAGCTTGGTGTCTTATCTGTTTTATATTGTGGACTTGCCCAAGATGAAAAGTGACTAAGCAAATATTTGGAAACCACTGTGTATGTTTCAGATGGAAAGGCCCAGTTTCTCTCAGGAGCTTTGTCTTGCAGCGGGCATTAGTGGGAGGTCCAGGGCTGTGTTGATAAGCTTTGGTTTGAGACCTCTCAAGCTATAATGTTTCTGGGAAGCAATGCTGAGTTCCCTGTAAGGCTGGTGATAGCAACACTGGACTTGAGGAGGCTCTGAGCATCCCACTTGTGGTCTGGAGCTGCCCCCTCTCTCTGCACAGGTGAGAGATAAAGAGATATGCATACCCAAGACTTCAATCCGTCTAGACTATGAAGATCAAAAGTGGGCACACAGGCCCTGGAAGTCAGCTATCTCCACTGGGAAGCGGAGACTGATGTCAGCTCCCCCGGTGATGAAACATTGGAAGGACGCAGAGCAACAGAGGAATATGGCTCAGGAGGTAGGGAGTGAGCCCAGCCTACCTGTGCCTATAGTTCAGCTCACTTGTTCTGAGCATGTTTCATGGAGGGGGTCAGGGGGTCAGGAGTCAGGGGTCAAGGTGGCAGGGATTAAGGGTTAGGAGTCAGTGTGGCTCTCTGTTTTGACCCTACTGTAGTTTATCCCACTCTGCTCATTCAAACTTAGGGACGGTCCCTTCCTAGACCATCTCCCGCCCAGGTCTGAGACTTAAAAGCTTATGAAAGGAATCTACAGGGAGCACCACAGAGCCCTGCAGGCCCTTGGTTGGTCAGCTTTGCTTTCTTTAGGATGTGGAAAGGGAGCAAGGGCTGAAGGAGGGTGACTGACCTTGGGCTTGTAGGAGGGAGGACATTATTCCAATCCTCAGACAGGAGACACTCAGAGCTCAGGGGTAGAAGGATGGAGGAAGCAGTCCCTTGCTTCTGCAGCTGAGGTCTGACTCTCATTCCTGAGGCCTGAGACTTGAATGAAAGACACCAGCTTCCCCAGTTCCAGGTGTGGGGCAGTGTTGGCCAGCTCCAGCAGGGTCTGCTGAGATGAAGCTCTGCTGTGAGGTGCATACCTCTGAGATGCGCTGAGCTGTGGTTACCAGTCACGGCGCTGTGAGGTTCAGGCACCTCTGGGTGCTGTGAGTTGAATACACTTTATTGTTAGATACTGGGTCATCTTTGATGGGTTAGTTTAGGCCTCTGCACTCCTGTCTTGAGAGGAACAGCTGTTAGCTTCCAGCCTCCAGCCTCCAGCCTCCAGCCTCCAGCCTCATTTCCAGGACAGAGGAAGGGTCTAGAGTAAAGGTAACTCAAGTCTCTACCCTATTGCTCAAAATTGCTGGTCGTTTCAAATGGAAATCTCCTAGTCTCAGAGTGGGATAAGGCCAAACCAGATAGCTCACTGGCCCCTGGATCTCTCTCTTTGTCCCCTACCTCTGATCTCTGTAGTGTGTTGGAGGGAGGGCCATGTGGTTACAGGGGGGCCTTTAAAAATTTTTTTTATTTTTATTTTTAGAAACATTTCAGGAGTCACAAACCTGGATTGTCTAAAATGCTTGTCAATAAGTCGGGTAATAAACTGGCGTTTGATAAAGACACCCAAAAGAGAAAGGGAGACTTATGGAGGAAGTTGCTGTTGCAGTCCAGTGTGTCAGTGGAGAAGGTGAGCTGTGCTCGGCTGGGGAATGGGCAGCCAGGCTGGGCAGGGTGGGCTGCGCCAGGGGCCTGGTGAAGATTTGGAATTCTGGAGAAGTTTGCTAAGGCCTGGCTAGGGGTGGGGCTGGGAGAAGTACTTCTTTGAGAACCCACTGTTGGAAAGCCCTCTTCGTGTAGGATGGTATTTTATAGTGGGGTGCAAGTTGGGTTGGTTCATCTCTTCCTCCTGTTCCTGTTCTCTCTGGCCTGGACCCCTCACTATGGTGTTCTTCCAGTTTCTGAAGACTCACATCCTAGCTATGATGTAAGCTGAAACTAGCCTTTGGTCACAGTGGTTTATCACAGCAGCAGAAACCCTAACTGAGATACCCATATACCAGACTGGCATTGAACTCTCGAGAGCTGGGGATGATCCTGAACTTCAGCTCCTGTCTCTCAAAGTGTTGGGGTTAAAGGTGTTTGCCACCACGCTTGGTATGCAGCGCTGAGGATCGAATCAGTGTTTCATGCATGCTAATAGACACTCTGCCCACTGAACCACACTCCCAGCTCTGATTCACGAGACTTCTAAAAGCTGAATATAATTTAATTTTTTATCACCATGTGTAGCTTGTCTGCATGTTTATATGTGCTCAAGCATGAAGGCCAGAAGAGTGCACTGGATCTCTTGAAGATTGAGTTCTCGTGGGTGTGAGCACCGGACCGAGGGAGCCTGGGAGCTCAATGCTGACACAGCATCTCCTTCTACAACGGGGAGGACTGTGTTGGGGTTTGAGGGGCTTGAAGGATCAGAGCCAGAGTACAACAGGAATAGTGTTGATTATCCATGCCTCTTAATCATATGCATCCTGCCTGGCCCTGCCCAAAGCCAGCCTTCTGGCTGCACACACCCTCACTGCCAGCTGTGCATATCTGGTGCTGTGCCCTAGCTTGGCCCACAATTCTTGGCACATTGCCACAGGCCTGTGCGCACTCCCCTCTGGATGTTCTGCCGTCATGGTGCTGGCAGTGAGGGATGGGAAGGAGGCCTCAGTTTTTCCCCAATTCAGAAGCAAGACACCGTTGTGGTGTGGATGATACCGAGTCCTTTCCGACATCCTCTTAAATAGTTTCCATAGGTACCCACATTCATGTGCATGTCATGTACATACATAAATAAAAAGTAAACCTAAAAAAATATCCCGTTTGTCAAAAAAATAACACAGGCATGCCGGGCTTCCTTTCTTTGAAATTCTTTTCTATGTTTGTGTGCTGCATATACACAAAGGTATGGTCTTCGTTTCAAAACCAAACTAAGCATTTGAAATTGTAACCCAGTATTAATTTTAAAAATAGCAGTATTCAGTGGACAACTTTTTCTGTCAGAACTCACTTTTTTTTTCTCCTTTTTTTTTCTTTTTCTTTTTTCTTTGAAACAGGGTTTCTCTGTATAGCTCTGGCTGTCCTGGAACTCACTTTGTAGACCAGGCTGGCCTCGAACTCAGAAATCCTCCTGCCTTTGCCTCCCGAGTGCTGGGATTAAAGGCGTGTGCCACCACACCTGGCAGAACTCACATTTTTATTGACTTCATTCCTTTTACTAGTTTTTATATTTTTTTAATTATTTTTTTTTTAAATTTTTCGAAACAGGGTTTCTCTGTGTATCTCTGGAACTCATTTTGTAGATCAGGCTGGCCTCAAACTCAGAAATCTGCCTGCCTCTGCCTCCTGAGTGCTGGGATTAAAGGCGTGCACCACCACGCCTGGCTCCTTTTACTAGTTTTGTGTGGGGACTGACCTAGGTTTTTGTTTTGTTTCTATCTAAGGCGTAATATACTTTGAGAGTCATATTTTAAGAGAGTTGCACACCAGGTCTGATAGTTCAGTGTTATAAAATCTCTGCTCCCTGTGATATGGCTGAGGTTGTAGATATGAGAGAAAGAACAACTAAGGGAGAGTTCAGAACAGACTGGACGTGGCCAGGGCTAGGGAAGCAAGAGGCTAGGAGAGAGTAGTGGAGAGAGCGACATAGCAAGAGATAGAGAATAGAACATGCCACAGAGAATAAGAGAATAAGAGAGTAGGTAGGAGTTATAGATATAGATATAGATATAGATGATATAGATATAGGACAGACAGATAGGTAGAGAGGATAGTGTCTTAAGGTTTTATTGCTGTAAAGAAACTCCATGACCGCTTTTCCGTCTGGACTGGAGGCAGGCGGCTGCGAGCGGCCGGCGTGCTCCGATCGGTCGGAGCTAACCGCTGCCAGGCCGGCTGCCGCGGCCCGGCGTACGCCCCAGTCGAGCGAAGATGGTGGGCCGGAACAGCGCCATCGCCGCGGGCGTGTGCGGTGCCCTCTTCATCGGGTACTGTATCTACTTCGACCGCAAAAGGCGGAGTGACCCCAACTTCAAGAACAGGCTTCGAGAACGAAGAAAGAAACAGAAGCTTGCTAAGGAGAGAGCTGGGCTTTCCAAGTTACCTGATTTAAAAGATGCTGAAGCAGTTCAGAAATTCTTCCTTGAAGAGATACAGCTTGGTGAAGAGTTACTAGCACAAGGTGACTACGAGAAGGGTGTGGACCACCTGACAAATGCCATTGCTGTGTGTGGACAGCCTCAGCAGCTGCTGCAAGTGTTACAGCAGACTCTTCCACCACCAGTGTTCCAGATGCTTCTGACCAAGCTTCCGACCATTAGTCAGAGAATTGTAAGTGCTCAGAGCTTGGCTGAAGATGATGTGGAATGAGCCAGATACCAACAAGATAAAATCTCAGTAAAATAATTTAACAGTTAGCTTGGAAGCTGGTCAGCTCTGGGGGATTAAGGGCAAATTATGCTGTCATGAACTGTCCCACACTGACGTCTGCCAAAGCGAATATGAACTTTGGTAGATCCATTGTCTGTTCTATTTATTTTTCCAGTGAAAAGTATTTTGATAGAGCTTTTCATTTTATAAATACACTGAGTTAACCAAATATCATGGATTTCCGTTTGTTCTTAAGACATGCAATTCAAATGTAAATACAGTAGAGTATTACTTAGGTAGAAACTCGTGGTGATTTTAAGATTGGAAAAGAATCTGAGGAAGAGTTGAATAACACACATTCTAAAGACTAGAACATTTTATTGTATGTTGTAAAATTGGGTAGAAATTTGTGTTTGTGAAAACTGAGCATTAAAACCTTACAGAGACCGTTTCTCGTTTACTTAAAAAAAAAAAAAAAAAAAGAAACTCCATGACCAAGATAACTATTATAAAGAAAACATTTAATTAGGGCTGGCTTACAGTTTGCAGATGTTCAGTACATTATCATCATGGCAGGAAGCATGGCAGCATCCAGGCAGATGTGGTGCTGGAAGGAGCTGAGAGTTCTACATCTTGATCCAAAAGCAGCAACAAGAGACTGTCTTTTGCAGGCAGCCAGGAGGAAGGTCTCTTCAGCATCTGGCCAAGCCTGAGCAGAGGACCTCAAAGCCTACAATGACACACTTCCTCCAACAAGGCCACAAACCCCTCCGATAAGGCCACACCTCCTAATAGTGCCACTCCCTGTGGCCAAGCACTCAGACCTCCACAGAGTGAGAACAGCCTGTGTAAGAAGGATGAGCGGCTGTGGGAGGGACCCCTGTGTGCTGCGGGGGTTATAGGGTAGAGGAGGATGTGAGGAGAGCTGGGATGCTGTGTGTACTTAGAAATGTATCACTAGTTCTGTGATGGCCGAGGGAGCCTGGAGGCTGGCATGGCCTCGGATATGCTGGAAGGAGCCACAGGTAGCCATATGTCCCTTTGGCCAGAGGGAAAGGAAATGACTCCCTTTGGCAGATGGGAGCTTGTTTCACAAGCTGCTGAGGAGGCTTTTATCTGCACACTGGAAATTCTGTAGTCCAGTGTAAGCTCGTTTCCGAATGTTTGGACAGCCTGTGAGACCCACTATTCTGGCCCCTTGTTGAGGATAAGGAACGGTGCAGTCTCTTCCAAAGCCGCTTCTCAGCTGGGGAGGTCGATGTGGTGATCCAGGAAGGCTGGAATGTGGGTCAGTGTCTGGAGGGGCGGGGAAGCTAGGGGCCCACGGGAGACCAAAGAAGAGCGTCGGAGCGGCCCCGTGGTTCGAAAGCCAGTCTTCTTTCACACACTTTTGGCTTTTCGAGACAGGGTTTCTCTGTGTAGCCCTGGCTGTCCTGGAACTCACTCTGTAGACCAGGCTGGCCTCGAACTCAGAAATCCTCCTGCCTCTGCCTCCCGAGTGCTGGGATTAAAGGCGTGCGCCACCATGTCCGGCTTGGGGTGGGGGGAATCTTTATCTTGGGTGTACACTTGAAACTTCCAGTCCTATGATTCTGGTAGCTGGCGGGGGACAGGGGCGGGGGTAGGTACCAAGACCAGTGGAAGGAAGGAAGAGCCCACCACCAGGAGTAGGCAGTAGGTGGGAAAGCTTAAGCTGTCGGCTTAAAGGAGCATTTATCAGGCAATGGATTTTCGAGTCTGTGTGACCTATGACAGATGACTCCCTCAAGTTAGTTTGCATGACTTTTTTTCAAGTTTACCAAAAGAGATATATCTATATATTTAGATATATAGATTGATTGGACAGACGTATTTTCAGCACAATGAGAAGCACTTTAAGCTTATATTTAGAAAACAACCAAAGGAAATTAAAAATGTTAGTGCCTGTGACTATGATAATAGTAGCAAGTGCTTTACGAAGGTTAAATCAATACTTTAGCAGAAATCTGCTGATTGATGTTAAAACTTTGAAGTCTTAATATCATATATATTGTCTTTAAATCTCATTTTTCACATACCTCAAATCCCTTCCTTAGACCTTTAGAACTTGCATAAATTTTGTTTTTTTTAATTAATTTATTTATTTTTATTTTCCTGTGTGTTGTTGTCATGTCTGTGTGAGGGTGTCAGATCCCTCGGAACTGGAGTTCCAGGTGTGTTTGTGCTGCCACGTGAGTTCTGGGAATTGAACCCAGATCCTCTGGAAGAGCAGCCAGTGCTCTCGCCTGCTGAGTCAGCACTCCAACCCTGAACTTGTGTAAACTTTAAATTTTTTCTCTTTTCTTTCATCTGGAAACATTCAGCCAGTTACCTTGATTGTTGAGAGCAGTTCCAGACAACATATAGATCTGATAATTTGAATAAAGTTTCAGGAGGAAAAAAAAATCAACACTGAAAACTCAGTAGTCAATTGACGAGACGACTTACTGGATAAAAGCACTCGCCACGCAAACCTGACAACCCGAGCATGGAAGGATAACCAACTTTAGAAAGCAGTCCTCTGACCTCCACGTGTGCCCTGTGGCAAGCGTGCACCCAGACTCACATACATAAGTAAAACTGAAAACTATTTTCAGTAACTCTCTCTGTCCCTCTCTCTTTCCAATAACAAATTTCCTGAGAAAGAAAGTAAGAAAAAATATCTCATTTACACTAGCTTCAAAAATTACCTAGGTATATATTTAAACAAGGAGGTGAGAGACTTGGACAATGAAAACCTTAAGACACTGAGAAGAAGAAATGAACAAGACATTAAATGACGATGGAAAGACTGTCTATGCTCTCGGATTTGCAGAATTAATATTGTGTGAAAGTGGTTGTGCTACTTACTACATGGAACCTATAGATTCAATACAATCTACATAATAATTCCAGTTCATTCATCGCAGAACTAGAAAAAAATAATCCTAAGATTCATGTGTAAACACAAAAGATCACGGACAGCCGAGGCTATCCTAAGCAGAAAAAATCTTGCCAGAAATAGCATGGTGCCCAGTGGTCTTAGTTACTTCTCTATTGCTGTGATAAAACATCATGACCAAAAGCAACCGGGGGAGGAGAGGGAGGGAGGGGGAGGGACGGTTCATCCCATCTTACAACTCTCAGGTCATACTCCAAGGGATGCCATTGCAGGAACCTGAAGCAGAGGTCAGTGTTCACCAAGGCTATCTGGGTGTGGTTTCCTCGTGAAGTTTTTGTCTCGTGTAATACTGGTTCCATAGAGTGCACTTGGAAACATTCCTGCCTCTCCTTCTCCCTCCTCTTCCTCCCGCTCCTCTTCCTCTTCCTGCTCTTCTTCCTCCTTCCTCTTCTGTCAAGTTTCAGAAGGACTGGTATTGCCACTTCCTTAAATGTTGGATAGAATTCAGCCTCAGATTCAGCGTCCAACGGATTTCTGTTTGTCTTGATCCTGGCACCTGCGTCAATGGGAGGAGGGTCATCTTGTTTAGGACTTCCATGATAATCATGATACTCAAGAGTTTGGGAACTGGCCTCAAATAATGTGCAAGTAACCTCAGTCCAACTCAATGGGTTAGTTCTTTCTTCCTCCCCCCTCTTTCTCTTTCTTTCCTCTTCCTTCTCCTCATCCTCTCTTTCTTCTCCCTCCTCCTCTTTTCTCTATATAGCCCTGAATGGACTGGAATTCACTATGGTAGATCATGCTGGCCTTGAACTCACAGAGATCTGCCTGCCTCTGCCTCCTGAGAGCTTGTGCCATCACATCTGGCTTCAGTGGCTTCTTATCTTAAATAAGAAAGATGTAAAAGTGGGAGGAGGCAGGTGTGTTGGGAAATAGAAGAGGAGAAGGAGTGGGAGGAGCATAAGAAAGGTGAAATTTGGGTGTGTGTGACTATGACCAAAATACATTATACACATGTATGACATTGTCAAAAAGATAAATAAAATACTTTTAATAAAAAGGCCAGATTGGAACATAGTAATTGCCTTCTTTAGAAATTTTTTTCGTTGTTGTTGTTGGTTTTTGAGACAGGGTCTTAGTATGTAGTTCTGGATGTCCTAGAACTCACTCTGTAGACCAGGCTGGCCTCACATTCATAGAAATCTGTATAATTTTGCTTCCTGAGTGCTGGGATTAAAGGAGCACACCCCCACTCCTGGTTAGAAACTAATTCTTAATTAAATTTCTCTCTAGATGACTTAATATAAGTTTCCACTTTAATAAGGAAATATTGCTAGTTTCTGAGGTAAGACAAAAAGCTCAATGTCCCAGGCTGGTGAGATGGCTTAGTGGGTAAACGTGCTTGCCCCATGCTAGCCTGACAACTTGAATTTATTCCCAGGATCCCAAGTAAAGGTGGAAGGAGACACCCGACTCCATCATGTTATCCTCCGACATGCACATGGACATTCTGCCATAAGTACATTTAAGAGAGAATGAGGTACTCTCCATGTCACACTGAGAGAGTAACAGGACTTGGGAAACTTGAGATGAATGAGTCAAACTTATGTGTGTCTCTTTCCAACAAACATCTGCTGGTCATAAACTGTGGTATTAGGAGCCACTGTAGTTCCTGAGGGTACAAAAAGACACATCCCCTGCCTTCAGATAGCTCCCAGGCCAGCAAGCCGTCCTTCGGTCCTTCAGTCCTTCAGTTCCTTCCAGGAAGGAAGGAGACTGGGGCATCCACTGGATGTGATGCGTCTTCTGGGTCTGTTAGCGACATGGAACAGTGGAACCCCCTGCTGAGTCAGGCCGACCTTTTTCCTGCAGATCCTTTTTCTGCAGACCAGGCCCCGCCTGCCACACACGGCTGCCTTGCTGAGCAGCTCTATTGACGGTTTCATCTACGCCTGGTCCATCCATGGGAACGGAGGGCTGCTGGGAAAGTTCTCCGTGGACAATGAAGTTGGTGAGAGTGTTGTGGGTGCCATGGCCACTGATGAGAACGACTGGATCCTCCTCACGGGGGACAGTAAAGGAAATATCAAGGTGAGGAAGGACGGGCACCAGCCCGGCTTTTGGCTGTCTCTGTTGGGCATATGGTCCTTGTCTGCCTCCTACTCTCTTGGGTACCGATTTCACACGAGAAGGTGGTGGGGACAAGGTGAATTACTTACCAGTCTCCTGAACCGGGACTTGTTGAAATGGTCCCTCTAAGACCCCCTCCCCCCAGTGGATGCTGTTATCCATCTCTGTTACTGTGCAACTCTCATGCCGGCTGGCTAGCCATGTCTCATCATCTGTGAACAGCTGTCTCATAGACAGTTTTGTGCTCTGTGGTGAGACATGGAAGCTGAGCTGCCTCATCAATCTAAGTCTACCTGCTAACCAAGGCTACTGGCTTAGGAGCCCCTATGGCCCGTCTGTAGTGAGCAGTTACTTGCCTTAGAGGTGTAAGAATGAATCACACCCAAAGCTCAGAGGAACAGTGTGGGAGGAACTCCCAGCATGCTCTGGGGTTGAGGCCAGGAGGCTGCTAGGCCACTAACTCACACTTTGTACCTAGATCTGGGACATCAAGGATTACTGCTACTTTATTGACCAGCAACCGCTCCAATCCAGTGGGAACTCACTCTCCGTTGACACAGAGAATAAGTTCCGGCTCTTAATTCCTAAGCAACTCCAGGTCTGCTCCGAGCACCACTTGCCACAGGAGGAGAAGGAGGTAGGAAGACGGCAGGAGGGTGGTGTGGGAAAGTGCTTCTGGAGCACACGGAGGAACCAGGACTGTGCCTTCCCACGGGCATTATTGATCTCTGTGCTCCCTTTGTGATATCTGGTCTATGTGGAAAGATTTGTTAGTCAGATGTCATTATTACCACAGGAGACAAGGGCCTGCCCACAGATGTGCATTGCACACGCACACACAGATACGTGCTCATGTCCCCTTTCATGAATGGTGATCTTCTCACGGAGGAGCCCCAGAGTCATGAATTTAAGAATGAAATAGTTTACACTCTTTTGAGGAGTCAGTACTTTTACACGGTTCAAAGGACTTATTGTTTGCTTGGGGGCCTCATGAAATCAAGCCTCTTTTCTTTAGTTACCAAGAACTAACAAGAGCTTCTATGGAAGCGACAGAGTTGTGGGAACAGGACTGAGGACAGGCCACAGTGAGAGGCCACAGTGTCACAAGATGAATCCCAGGAAATCCGCCTCTGGAGACCAGCATCAGGGTGCAGATCTATCGACTTTATTGCTTAAGCACATAAGAGTATGCACAGTGTTTGAGCCAATGCCAAGCCCCCAAATCCTTGACCAACCATGTCTTTGCCACACTATCACCGTGCTCCAATGAAAGCCCTGTCTGATGAGGCAACTCAGAAGGAGCTGGAGGGAGCATGTCACCTGTTAGGACTTCTGTGAAGATGGGGGTGGTGGTGGGGAATCAGCCACCGCCCAGGCCTCGGTTCCTTTTCGCTGTCTCACCAGTGTTCCAAGTGCCATCTTAGATCTAATGTCCTGTATGGCAGATCAGGCCTCTGAGAACTTGTAGGAGCCTGTGGCACCTTGCTCTCCATCCTACTTTATCCTTCATAGGGTTGCCCTCCACATCCCCCCCTCAGTGATGTAGTAACAAGGTTGCTCTCCACATCCCCCCCAGTGATGTAGTAACAAGGTTGCCTTCCACATCCCCCCCCCAGTGATGTAGTGACAAGGTTGCTCTCCACATCCCCCCCTCAGTGATGTAGTAACAAGGTTGCTCTCCACATCCCCCCCAGTGATGTAGTAACAAGGTTGCCTTCCACATCCCCCCCACCCCCACCCCACCCCCCGCACAATGATGTCACTACGACCTTACTAGGATGACTAAAACCAAGATGACACAAGCCAGAGTCTGCAGGGACAACAGGCCAAGTGAACTAGCTATTGCAGGCAGGCCTTGACATTCATCCAGTCACTTTCGGGGATTATTCGACAATAGCTACCTAACCTGATCATGCCCTTCGACCTGGTAGTCCCACTGTAGGCTGACACCTAGAAGTTCACGTAAGACATAGGAAAAACGTTGAGAGAATTCCCATTTACAACGGCTCCACACTGGAAACAATTCACACACACAGCAGCCTGGGCTGGAATCATCCACGGGTTTCATACACAGAGCAGTAGGCACCTGGTCACATCTACTCAGTACAGAATCATGGACTCCTTAGACAATTAAGTCAAGTCTGACCCCAAAGCATGTACATTGTATGTGTTATATAGTTAACTTTTTATGGGTGCATTATACATAAGTGGAAATTTTGAAGGTGCCCAGGCAGTATAGAGAGTCATGTTCGCTTGTGAAATAATTTGTCCCTGAAGCAGTCACCGTTGCTGATTTCTGGTTATTCTGATATTGAGTTACAAGAGTGTGCATGTGGACAGTTATTTCCCTCTTATTTTTACTAAAAGGTGTGGCAGCACACACACTGATACCGCCCGCCCCCCCCCCTTGCTTTTCTCATTCCATTATGCATTTTAGAAATCTTTCCAGATCTGTATAGTACGTCATAGGCTGTTAACAAAGTCCCTTTCAAGGGGAAAATTGTTTTAATTTTAGAAATGAATCTTAGATGTGAGTACTATTTCTCACGTGTGTTAGTATGTCTGAGGGATGCATTCCTGCAGGTGGGGCACAAGGTCCAAAGGTTCCATATTTTTGCAGTTTTGTTAATCATCTTGCAACCATACGTATTCTGAGACAAGGTTTAGCTATGTAGCCCAGGCTGGCCTCAAAGTCACCATCCTCCTGCCTCAGCCTCCGAGTTCTGGGATTGCAGGTTTGCACCGCACACTAGCTATCTATGTGCCTTTTGACTCTCTGTGTTACACTCAGACTAGTCTTAGCATGAAGAAATTGCAAAATCCCCATGTATGCTGGGAACTGGCCACGCATAGATGCAGTACACGAGGAGTATCCGTTGCTAACATAACCACGCCATAGTGATGTTTATTACCTGCTTGCTTACTGTCCGTAGTGCGTGCTGCATGCCCTCGCTGTCTCCAGAGGCTCTGAGGAGTGGAGTTATTTTGCATGGGGTGGAGGTGCCAGTGCTCATGTCTATGCCTGTGGAGCTGCTGGCACTGGGTTTGAGAATAGAACCAAGTCTGTGAACATCAGCATGCTCACACCCATGTGGCCTCGGCTTTATGGCGAGACATTTAAGAGGTCGTGTTCTGTGCAGCTAGATAGATCATCATCAAATAGTCTTTTCCCTTAAACATTTATTAATATATTATTTTATCTGAAAAATCAAAATAATACACATTTATATGGTACATTGTAATACGTGTCTACAAAGGAGAATGTCAATCATGTTGATTAACATAGTCATCATATGCTTGCTTAATTTTGTGATAAGACATTTGAAATTTACTCTTGGAAAATAAATATATTTTTTATTATATTCTTGGCTATTTTAAGCATACATTTTATTATTGGCCTTATACAGTAAATCTTAAAACTTATTTTTCCTGTCCAACTGAAACTTTGTTGTCTTCTTTTCCTATTGATATTTTAAATTAATCTTTAGTGAACGTATGAAATAATAGATTTTCTTACATTTCCCCCATTCCTATTATACTGTGGTTATACTGCTCCCACGACTCTCCCTTCCTCTCCCTGACCCCAATCGCTGGTCTCCTTTTACCCCCAAATCCTCCTTCTGTCTTCATGGCATGCATTAATGCATTTATGTGTATATGTAGCAGTATACATATACATGCATACATATATACATTCTTAAAGATTCCACACACATAGAATCCTTTTACTAATACCCCTGCCATTCTAATAAATACATGAGGTTATATGGAATTTACCTTTTATGACAAATAACAGCTCTTCTCTTCTCTTCTCTTCTCTTCTCTTCTCTTCTCTTCTCTTCTCGTCTCGTCTCGTCTCGTCTCGTCTCTTCTCTTCTCTTCTCTTCTCTTCTCTTCTCTTCTCTTCTCTTCTCGTCTCGTCTCGTCTCGTCTCGTCTCTTCTCTTCTCTTCTCTTCTCTTCTCTTCTCTTCTCTTCTCTTCTCTTCTCTTCTCTTCTCTTCTCTTCTTTTCTCTTCTTTTTGGAAGAATGAGTAGGAGTCCATGTATTCACACATCCATTCCTTATCCATCAGTCTGTTAGTGTGTAGTTTGTCTGGCGCCCTATCTTGCTATTGTAACACTATGGTCACAGGGAAGGAGAGACGTTCTGCAGTCTGATTTCAGTTCCACTGGCTGTGTTGCAGGAATACGGCTGCTGGATGGTGTGGCGGTCTCATTGAGAAATGTTTGTATTATGCTCATAGTGGGTGTGCAGATTTAATGTCTACTCAGACTGTGTGAATGTTCACTTTTCTCTGCATTTCACCAACGCTTGCTCTTCCTGTGTCTGCCTGTCTGCCTGTCTGTCTGTCTGTCTGAGTTGAATGCAGGGCTTTTATATGCTAGGCAAGTATTGCAATACTGAGCTGTATGTACCTATATCATATTACTGAATTTTGCATGTTGATTTTCTCCTCCCTCCTCCCCTCTTTCTTCCTTCTTTCCTTCTTTACTGTTTTTGAGACAGGGTCTCACATAACCCAGGGCATTCTTGAACTTGCAATGCAGTTAAAGCTGTCCTTCGAACTCCTGGTCCTCCTACTTCCATTTGTGAGGGCTGGGATAGCAGGCTTCCACCACCATGTCTGGCTCTGCTCTGATTGCTGTAACAGAGTGCTTAGACTGGCCTTGGTTTTTGTGTTCTGTATCTTTACCAAATTTCTTTACCATCTCCATTTTTGAGTGGTGTTTTTAGGGTTTCTGTGTATCAGACCATCGAATCAGCTGACAGTGCATTTACCTATTTATTTTATTTTATTTTATTTTATTTTATTTTATTTTATTTTATTTTATTTTATTTTATTTTATTTTATTTTATTTTATTTCGAGACAGGGTTTCTCTGTGTAGTCCTGGCTGTCCTGGAACTCACTCTGTAGACCAGGCTGGCCTTGAACTCAGAAGTCTGCCTGCCTCTGCCTCCCGAGTGCTGGGATTAAAGGTGTGCGCCACCACTGCCTGGCTTACCTATTCTTTTTATTCGAGTACCTTGTCTTTCTCCCCTTTGCCTGCTTGCTCAGGTTAGGACCATGTGGAGTAGGAATGGGAGCGGTATCCCTGCCTTATGCCTGATCTGAGAGGAAGAGCTTTTATGGTGCTGAGTCTCACATTAGCTGAGGGTTTGCTGGCGCTGGTGCTGTCCTGCTGAGTGAGCCTTCCCCACTCCTAAGCATGCCTAAGCTGGTGAGAGTTCTTATCATTGGAAGGGCACTGGGCTTTCTCAAGAGATTTTCCTAGATGTACTAGAGTCTCGGATGGCTTTAGCCTTTATTTTGTTAGTGAGCTATAGACTATGTGTGGCATACCATGCTCCCATCTCAGGGACAGCAAATCACAGTCAGACTTTCTAGTCAGATGACAGTTTACTTTCTAGTGCCACCACATGGAATCACATGTGTTTATTTGAGTTGTTGCTTATTATTGACATTAAAAACAGTTTATAATTTTTTGTTTGTTTTTGTTTTTGTCTTCTTTTTGAGACAGGGTTTCTCTGTGTAGCCCTGGCAGTCCTGAAGCTCACTCTTTAGTCCAGGCTGGCCTCGAACTCAGAGATCTGCCCACCTCTGCCTCCTGAGTGGTGGGATGAAAGGTGTGTGCCAACACCAACTGGGTATAATTTTTTTTTTACTCTAAAAAAAGAAAATGAATAAAATCTAAGGAAGACATGAACCCCTCAAGGTATGCCAACTCGATAAGAGATAGAAACTCTGGAGACTCGGGATATGTGAATAAAGCAGGTAAGGGGTGGAGGTAGGGACGAACGCTTCACTGAGGGAACGCTAGGCACAAGTGCCTTTTTGGGTGAATTTCCCTGGGTAGCGGAAATGCAAACAACAGTTCTGCAAACTCTCCCGAGAGTCTCCCAGGAGACAGGTTTGATGCCAGTGGAGGCTTCATGAGAACTTTCATGAAAACCGAAAACCCAATTGATTTTAGTTTTAGATGGGACAGTGGTCAGTTTTCTTTCGACAGCCCTTCTTTGTCTGGCCCTGTTTTTGAACCACGCTTATATTCCAGGGTTTTGCATATGCTTAGGATGGATTCTGAGTTCTCTGCAGTCCTCTGTTGTTGGGCCATAGTTTGCATTAGTCTGGCTTACCATTCCTGTTTATAGCTGAAGAAATGTCCATTCCTTGGTCTTGTTTTATCTTAAAACGGTTGGGGCTGTGGAGATGGCTCAATGGATACAATACTTGCTGCACAAATTCGAGGACTGGATTTTGAACCCCTTGAACCCATCTGACAGCTGGACAGGCACTGCATAGGCCAGAGACTGGGGGTCCCTGGGGTGAGCTTGTTAGCTAGATCAGCTGAGATTGGCAAACTCCGGGTTCAGCAAGAGATCGTGAGAGATCAAGGACGCCAGAGGTCCACTTCAGGCCTCTACCTGTGCCATCTACACACATGTGCACTTGCATACACATGGGCCAAACACAGGTAAACATGCTGATACATATGTACACCACATACATGCATACATGCACACACACACACACACACACACACACACACGGTCCTGATCACTTCTCAGTTACATAGAGTCCTTTTCTCTCACAGTGTAACACCTTTCCCAGTGTGATGTCAGCTGTGTCCCCAGACACCCCATGCAGTCTGTTCTTTGAATGCTTGGGTGAAGGGAATTAGAAGACATGCGGGCTCACATCCTGGTCCATTACTTTTTAGCTCTGTGACTTCAGGCTGATTTCTGAATATCTCTGATTCTTCCTTCTCAGTAAAGTGGTGGACATGCTCTGTGGCCTATAAGGTTGGGAGGTTCCAACGAGATGGTCAATGAATGCACAGGCTCTCAGCTCACACGTCAGCGCCGGCAGGCTAATGTGAAGTGTCCAGAGCTGGTTCATTGGTTGGTGTCCGGGTGCCCTTCTTTGGACTCTGCTGCTCTGGGTCCTGGGTACCTGCTAAGCTTAGGCACTGGTTCTCAAGCTTCCCAATGCTGCACCCCTTTGATCCAGTTCTTCATGTTGCGGTGATCCCCAAGCACCACATTATTTCATTGCTACTTCATGCATGTGATTTTACTACTGTTCTGAACCATAATGTAAGTATCTGATATACAGGATATCTGAGAGGTGACCCCCAAAGGTGTCTCGACCCACAGGCTGAGAACCTCCATGCTAAGGCGTTTGCGAGGGAGAGTGATGTAAGTCACTCCTTACTGCCCCCTACAGGTTGTGGAAGGACAGACCTTTTCTCTGGTTCCCCCACCACTTCTGATTACCTGGAACAGCCACCTGGACAGCGTGACAGACATCCTGTATGTGAACTCCTTCCAGCTGGTGGTCAGTGCGGGCCAGGACCGGGATGTCAAGGCTTGGAGACTCTCTGGTGATGCCATAGGTATGGGTGCTGCTGAAGCATGGCCTTTTCTGTCTCCGTCCCTAACAGAACACACCTAGCATTATTACCCCGATGCCCTGTGGGGAGAAGGGTCTCCCAGCTGCTCAGAGAATCTTGCAAGATGCCAATCTGTCCGGTTGTATCCAAGTAGCCATCAACCATCCTCACATACATTTACACATCCACCCGGCTTGGCTTGTGCTGGTGAGCTTTAGAAAATTGTATATCTGGTAGAGTCTGCTCATTTCTCTTAAGAAATAAGCATAAGCCAGGTGGTGGAGCACCTTTAATCCCAGCACTTGGGAGGCAGATGCAGGCTGGTCTCTGACTTGGAGGCTGACCTGGTCTACACAGTCAGTTCTAGGACACCCGGGGCTACACAGAGAGACCCTGTGGGTCACCCTGCTTCCAGAGCAGGCTTCCCAGTGAGCTCAAAATAAACGTCAGTTTACCAATAAACATTTAAAAAATGCAACATGACAATGACAAGGTTTTCCTGGATGTTGTGATGAGGATGTCCTGTAATTGATCCGTGAAGCTGGAAGGTGGCATTGCTCCTTTCTCACCTCCTCTGGCTGCGTCTGAGCTGGAGGGGCTGGAGAGTGGACTTAGGCAGATCTGGCTTACCTTATCTTTGGGTATGTCAAAGCAGACTTGGCTGGGCTGCTTCTTGGGAGTCTCTCTCTCTCTCTCTCTCTCTCTCTCTCTCTCTCTCGATCTCAGTCCAGCCCAGGCCTATAATCCTGAGTGCTCACTGAGCTCCTCACAGGATTTTGCACATTTTGGATGGAGACTCAGTCCTGCCAGCTGCGGGGCTGGCAAGAGCTCAGCTGGTCCCACAGCTGCATCCTGGCATCCAGGCCAAGCTTGGCTATGGAAGCTTAGGCACAGACCAGGAACTCCCGGAGAAGAGAGTGATGTCCAGACCAGTGTTCCCTGCAGACTTCTCTGTCATTTCTAGTTGCTTTTGTATTTGTTGTGTTTTATAAAAAGAGAAGGAATATGTTTGGTGGAGGTGTAGTCAGGTGTGGGGTAAGGGGGTGCCCTGCTGGCCCATGCTGAGGCATCCCTTCCCCCTGAGGGAACAGCCACAGGATAGTATAGTATAGACTTTATTCAGGGCATGGGAAGGGGAGTTGAGAGGGTAGTAGACAGAGAAAGGCGCGCGCGGGGGGGGGGGGGCGGGGGGAGAGGAAAAGTAGAGTCCGGCCACGAGCATGTAGAGAGAGAAAGGGAAAGGGGAATGGAGAGAGGGGGGAAGGGATGAGAGGACGGAGTGGGAGCAAGAAGGCAAGAGAGAGCAGAGGGGGCAAGCAGCCCCTTTTATGGTGAGTCAGGCACACTTGGCTGCTGCCAGGTAACTGTGGGCTAGAGCCTAGACAAAATGCTAACAATATTTGCTGCTATAGCTCTTCGGTAATGTCTCCAAAATGGGATTTTACAACCTGTATCTTTTCTGTTTCTTAACTTCACAATTCCACATCAGGAGAATGGTCTGTCTTTTATCTATCTATCTATCTATCTATCTATCTATCTATCTATCTATCTATCTATTTGTTGTGTTAGGGAGGGGTGGGTTCACACACACACACACACACACACACACACACACACACACACACACACGCACGGCATAACACCCCTGTGCCACTGCACACACGTGGTGATCAGAATTCACAGAAGTTAGTTCTTTCTCTATCACGTCAGTTTGGGGACTGAGTTCAGGTCATCCATGTCAGGATAATATCTGACTTCTCTCTCTCCTGCTCTACCCCAGATCTCACCTAGACAGGTCCCAGCCATTTTATGCCCTTGTCATTTCTCACATAAGCTGCTGGGAATCTGACTGAGTGAGGGCCACTAGGGTTCTTCCCATGTCAGCCTACACGTGGCCCAGGACCCTCTAGGCCTGAGCTCCAGGTATTTCCTAGGACTGGAGTCTGGCGAGTCTAGAGATTTGGCGTTGCCGGTATGATACCTGGCATGAGGCAGGCACTCAGCGTTCAGCTGAGTGGGTGGGGTGGAGGGGCAGGGCAGTGGGGTTCAGAGTCCTGGTTCTGAACAGGGTCTGGTCTCATGACAGGAACATTTGGCCTGAATCTCTGGAAGAGACTGCAAGAGGCTGCGATGGTGGATGAACTGGAGCAGGGGGCAAGTTTGGAGAAGAAGCCTGCTACAACCGGTGCCACCCTGAAGCACTCCTTCCTAGAGATGGAGTGAGTTCCTGGAGCCAACCTGGGGCTCCCTGGCCCCAGCCTGGCATGGCATGAGAAGCTTAGGGTCCGAAGGCAACGTGTGGCCCCATTCAGCCATCTCAGTGCCCAAACCAAGCAGTCAGGAATGTTGTGTTTTATAACAAGAAAGGAAAGGCCAGGAATATGTTTGGTGGAGGTACGGTATGGTGTGCGGGAAGGGGGTGTGCCTCTGCAGGCCCATGCTGAGGCATCCCTTCCCCCTGAGGTACCAACCACACAGTATAGTATAGAATAGAATTTATTCAGGGCATGGGGAGGGGAGCTGAGGGAGTAGAGACAGAGAAAGGCGGGGGTGGGGCAGCAATGACCCTGTGGAGAGAGAGTGGGGAGGGGAATGGGGAGAGGGGGAAGAGGATAAGGGAGCAAGAGCAAGAGAAGAGAAGAGAGCAAGAGAGTGAGAAGGGGCAAGCAGCCCCTTTTATAGTGCATCAGGCACACTTGGCTATTGCCAGGTAACTGTGGGGCGGAGCCAACAAAGAAGAGCAGCCCAGAAGGAGCCCTGCAGAATGGCAACTGTAGAGGTCATTACCACATGACAGGGGGCCACCCAGGCCTATGAAGGTCCTGAACAGACATCTGTGTGATATAGGGGGGAGAGAGTGTTCCTCCAGATATTGCTTCTCCTCTGGTTTCCTTCCCACCACCCACTACATTCTTACTCAAATTTCAAATGATTTCAGTCTCTTCACTTTTTCTTTTTTGTTTCTTTCTTTCTTTCTTTCTTTCTTTCTTTCTTTCTTTCTTTCTTTCTTTTTTTTTTTTTTTTTTTAAATTCCTGGGCATGATTTTGCACAACTTTAATTCCAGCAGTCAGGAGGCAGAGGCAGGCTGATCTCTGTAAGTTCAAGGCCAGCTTGGTCTACAGAGTTCCAAGACAGCCAGAGCTACAACAGAGGGACCCTGCCTCAGTTATGTTTTCCCTCTCTCTTTCATTTATTTATGGGTGGAGTTGTGGCTCAGTGCCTCTCATGACAAGGCCTTTGGTTACATCTGATACCATCACACATAGGTCTAGCCTGAGAGAAGCCACAAGGGGAGATAGGTATGTAAATTCATAGCTGAGGTTTGTCTGATAATTGTTGGGAAAAGCGGTTGTCTAGAGGTTGTCCACCTGACTGGATTAAATGAGGAAGCCTTCCTAGGTGATATTGCGGAGTTGATTTTGATATTCGAGTAGGGGTTTTCCAGGTACTCATGGCATCTTTATGGCTCCTGTGGTTTCATCAAGGTGTGCTTCTCTTGGGAGAGACAGACTTGTTGTGGGAGATTAGAGAACAAGGTGAGGCAGAGCTTCTCTGGGTTGCGGGTGTTTAAATATCCTGCCAGGTCTCTAGGTGAACTCAAATGGAAGAAAACACAGAAAATCTTGGGCCAGTCCATCTGGGCCTTGCTCATGTTACACAGTGCTTGCTCAGTCCTGGGGCCTGGGGGCGGGGGGGGGGGTGCGGGGGGGTACAGGGCAGGAAAGGTTGGAGAAGGCCAGACCCAGAAAGGGAAGGCCCTCTGCAGGAGTGGGGGATGGGGGTGGGGGTGGGGGTGGGGGTGGGGCGGGCAGATGGTAGTGAAATGGGAGGTGTATGTTTAAAGGAAGCTTTTCACAGCAAGGAATTGGCTGAAGCCCTGGTGTACCAGCGGCGAGAGCAGGCAGTGCTGTTAGCCTTTCTGCGTGGGAGAGCTGAGAAAGAAACTGAGGCATGGTCCAAGCTGCAGCAGATGTCCCTCACATCTCCATGGACCAAATCGCCTTCTGTTGAAGACATCGAGGAGAGCTGGACTCGATGGACCAAGGACAAGCAGGTGGGGACAGTGTGGGGAGGAAGGAGGACCTGGCTTCTGGCCATTCTTCTTACCTTGTGACTCCTGCAGGCAAGCAAAATTGTGGGGGCAGCATACAAGCCCAAGGTGCGTGTTCGGAACCCCAAACTCCTTACCTCCAGAGCTCAGTTTAACTGGATGAGACAGCAGGTGAGGAAGCGAGGTGTTGCTTCTGAGATGTCTGGGCCATCGGAGACCAGCAGACCCCATTCTGTCTGTGTCTTCTGTTTCTGGCATAAGCTGGTCAGGCTGAGATATTTTCTGTCAGCAGAGATCTTGTCTTTGAGGACACAGGCCACTGGACTTATGGAGAGGTGGTTCTCCTCTGGTCTTTTCTGTCTGTAGCCCCTAGGCACCATTATAGTCTTTGGCTACTCACTAACAGATTAACTGCCCCCATACCCACGAGTGTAGAGGATAAAGCGTAGATGTGAGGTGTATGGATACACTAGGTGCACAAGTGGGGATACACAGGAGTGGCTCTCTTAGGTGGAGAAGGGGAAATCGGAGACCTTAAAAAGCCAGTCAAACTCCACCACTTGCCTGCACAGACCCTGCCTGGCCTCTTCCACCTATGTGACTTGGGGCATCATGGGAGCTCTCATGATGCCAAAGACTACGTGCCAATTGTATAGGTTTGTATGAGAGGGTTCTAGAGGTTCCTTAAAGCCCAGCTTGGGGAGTGCTAATGAGAGACCTAAGGCAGGTCCAGGGAGCTCTGTGTCAGGCCCCACTTGAAGTCTAACTCATAGCCTTGCATGAAAGTTCAGACAAGTCCTGGTGCCAGAACCATCTCACAGAAAAGTGTAAGGAGGAGAGAGTGGGGAGGTGGGCCTGCTGCGGGCTGTGCGGGGGCCCACAGCTGGGGTCTTTAGTGCCGCCATAGCACTGGAGTCACTCTGTATGGGAAGACCCTTGCTGCAAGCCAATTCTTGGTCTCCAGTCCTGCCGGGTCCTGCAAGCGCTCACCTCCCGTTCTGCTCCCAGATCTCTCCTCAGGTCTACCAATGCCTGTCCTTCACTGACCTTAAGCCGATCCAACAGCCCGACTTCATGATGCACAAGATCCTGGACCAAGTAGGCCGGCACATCCGCTGGGTGGCCAGTGATATGCGGAGTGACATGGAGGCTTTCCGGGGTCAGATCCCCACAGACATGGTGGCCGGCTCACCTGCTGCCACACCCTCCTCCCTCTCCATGGTTTCCGTGGGACAATCACCCTCCAACTGGTCTACCTCCCTGAAGCCCCTTTCCTCCACCTCCTTCCTCAGGCCTTCATCAGCCTCTCCGGCCCATTCTGGTTCTTCTACGCCACCGCATATCCTGGGCCTGCCCCGAAGAGGTCAGAGACCCCAAGGCCAGATGTTATCTCCTTCTTGCAGCACCCGAAGCCCGGGGGAGCCACCCTCGTGTCCCCTGTGAGGTGGAGCTCCCACCTCATGTGTTGAGGTGTTCATTATTTTCTCTGTTCTGTAGCAGGGGACCTATAGGGTCTTGCACGTCCCTGGCTCGCTCTCTGCCAGGCTGGGAGGATGCAGCCCCTTCCTTCCCATACTGCTTCTCTCTAGATAACTCCAGCTGTCTTGTGGCTCTGCACAGTTCTGGAGAAGGAAAAAAAAAATAAATATTCTCCTGTGTTAGAGTCCTACAGGTGACCTGGCTGGGCTCTGTCTCTCACCCTCAAAGGTCTCTGCTATGCCGTAGAACAGGTCACAATGCCTGGAAAGACCTTAAGAAGACAGAGAGGGGCCTGCACCTCCGGATTCCTGGGTGCTTTGACCACCATGCAGCATGCCCACCCTGCTAGGGTTCTGTGTGGCATGACAGGTAGATCATATGGTTGGATGCCCAATACTTCAGCAGCCTGATTCAGCCTCACAGAAGTCATTCTGTGCTGAGTGTCTGCTTGTCCTTTGTCCCTGATGTCTGTCTTCCTTGGCCATCAGCCCCTGCTCTAGTTTGGAAGCTGCTCTGTGCTTTGTATTAAGGATATCTGAGCATGTAAGCAGATGGCTCCTACTCTGGACTTGAAGCATCCTTTTTGGCCAGAAGCACCGGTCTCAAGCTCTGCCTGGTCCGTCCCTTTCAGAAGGCCAACTCTGGGCCATATGTGGAATCCTAGATACAGGAGATTCCATTCAAAGGCTGTGAAGCCTGAGGTCCCACCAACTTGAACAGGGGCTCTTTGGGGGAACATGGCATGTGGCTCTGGGCAGAGCAGAGTCATCAGAGGCCATCCTTTCCAGGGATGATGCCACCTCCCAGCAACCCCAGGCATCAAGACTAGCAGAGCTGAGGCCTTCTTTGGAGCCAGCCAGAGAGGCAGTGGGCTCAAGGCTCAGCTGTAGCACAGGAAAGAGGGGTCAAAGAAACCAGAACCTCTTAGGCCTCGGGGTTTGGGCTGGGTCTCCACAAGCCACAAGGCTGGAGGACCTAGGTCCCCAAGCTCCTCACAGAGGGCCCCTTTATGTACATTTCTTAACTTTTTAATATGTTTGTGTTATATATATATATATATATATATATATATATATATATATATATGTGTGTGTGTGTGTGTGTGTGTGTGTGTGTGTGTGTGTGTGTGTTCTCATGTATGTAGGCACACATATGTGTGCCAGTGCTTGTTCATGTGTGCATGAGCACATGCAGGCCCAAGGTTGATGTGAGGTATTTTCCTTCCTTTATATAGAGACGAGGTTGCTCACTGACCCCAGAGTTCACCGATCTGTGGGTGCTGGGAATCGGAACCCTGGCCCCCTTGCTTGCATGGCAAGTGTTTTACCACCAAGCCATTGTCCAGCCTCTCTTGTGCATCTCTTATGGGTGGAATGTACTGGATCCTGGGTCAGGTGTTGTGGGAGTGGGTTGCTGAGACAGAAGTTTGAAACTCCACTCCTGGCTAGCGTACCAAGTGGTCCTGGGGGCTTCTGAGCAGCCTCAGTGCCTGGGGGTGGCAGTGTTCTGAGGGAGACCAGCTTACACTTCAAGTCCAGAGTAGGGGCCATTTACAAGTCTATGCTAATAGACTCTTAAAACAAGGTCCAGGGCCCTGGTGGCTTGTGCCTCATCAGCAGCCAGAAGTCATCTGCTTTTGAGCAAACTGACCTTTGCCTCACTTCCTTTCATGTGTGCAACCATATTCACAAGTAACTATTAATCTAGAAAAATCTTCCTCAATTGGAGGTGTATCAGAGTTCTCTAGGACCTGTTCTTAACCTTTCTAGTGCCTCAACCCTTTAATACAGTTTCTCATGACACGGTGACCCCCAACCATAAAATTATTTTTGTTACTACTTCATAACTGTAATTTCAATGCTGTTATGAACCAACTTAAATGTTGGATGTGTAGGATATCTGACATGTGACTCCTTTGGAAAGGTCAGTTTGTTGAAATAATCCAACAGCAGCTCACACTCACACTCAAGGGAGCTGAGAACCTGGTAGCTTTTGTTAGTTGCTTGGTCCTTGAGGATGGGCGCTTCAGCAGGCAGAGTTGTCCAGCAATGGCTGACTTATATCAGAGAGCCCAAGAACCCCACTGTTCCCCAGTCGTGATCTATCGCGAAGGGCCTGGGGGGTTCCTGGAGAGCCACTGGCTCTCAACCCAAGCTGTAAGCCTGGAAAAAGCCGGTTCTATCAGCAAAGGAGCAAGCAGCAACAAACGGGAACTTAGCTCAGTGTGAGAGGGAAGAGTGAATGATTTCTCTCTCCTCTCCTCCATCTGGGAAGCTGTGGGAAGGTGTCACTCACCTCTGGGGTGGATCTCCCCACATCAGTTAAGGCAATCCAGACAGTTCTTCACAGAGGGTACCCATAGGGTAGTCTAATGGAGACAATGGGTCCCTTCTACATGTGACAAGTTGACATTTAAAACAAACCATCACAGCCCATCCCTTGTCAACTTGACACAGAAACACATCACCTTAAAAATCATAGCCTTCCACACCTCGACCTCAAAGTCTCATGTTTATCTTATAATGTAAAATGTGGTCTAACTTAAACAAGTTATTATTATATATCTATGGATGTTTTGCCTGCATGTATTTCTTCCATGTGCCACATGTAGGCGGTGCCCATGGAAGTCAGATCCCCCAGGACCAGAGTTAGAGATGGTTGTGAACCTCCATGTGGGTGCTGGGATTTGGGCCTGGGAGAGCACTCCTCCTGCTGAGGAATCGCTCCAGCCCCAAATATAGCTAACTTTAAAAGGTCCCCAGATGTCCCCAAATCTCTTGACTATAAGCTCCTGTGGATGTATAAAGGACAAATTACATCTTTTCAACGTATTATATTACCAAGTAAATTACATTCTTTATTCCAGAAGAGAAAAATAAAGTCGAAGCAAATGAACAAACATACCAAAGCAAAAGGAATTCCAGCAGGGAAAAGACCAAACATTGCTGCTCCCATGGCCAGCAACTGGAGCTTAGAATATAGTGTTCTAGGAGCCAGAGAACTTGGCTTCTAAATCCCTTGAGAAGTGCACAGTCTTTTAGTGTCCCACAAGTTAAATATGATTATATAATTTTACAACACAACCACTGATGTCTCGATCAACATCACATAATAAACAGAAGAAAACACAATCATCTACTTAATATATGCATAAACGTATTTTCTACAAATAGGCAGAAACATTCATGTCAGTTACAATCCTCATTTCTGTAACTGGTCATGTGACCTTAGCTGGTATTTATGCCTCCTCTATTTCTTCCACTCTGAGTAAGCAGCTCAGTAGGTCTTGGCTTTTTAGCTGGAGACTTTACTCAAATCTTCATCCCTTAAAGGGTCTAGGCTATCATCTGTCCTGAAATGGGTTGTTCTTGTTTTTCAGTGATCTTAATTTTATTTCTTAGATTCTTAGTCCAATTCCACTCCATCAGTCTGGATCAATGGCACTGCCTAACACCATTGACTTGAGGGCACTCTGAGCCCAAGGTGTCGAAGGAGGAAGTCTTAGCCTTCACTTCACTGGAATGTTTTTTGTTCCTCGTGGTGGAAGCATTATGTGTAGAAAAAGCAAACCCATAACCAGAACAGGAGTCTATTCCAGAAATAGTCTACTCCATGCCCCTTCCATGACAGAAATGGTCCAGTGTAGTCAACTTGCCACCAGGTCACTGACCGGCTCCCTTCCACATCTCTGGACAAAGTAAGCAAAAAGAGGTAAGTTCGGTGATAAAACTGATCAACCCCAAATGGTCATAAGTCATCTAAATGCTTCTAAGTGTGCCCTGGAAGAGAGTCGTCTTTGTAGCAGTTAAAGATCTCAAGTTTCTGAAAACCAAACCCGAATCCTCATTAGACATGTACATTTTGGCTGACTTACAATGCAAATTACCAGCATCAAAGGATGTCTGCTGTTAAACTGATTGAAAAAGAATGGGATCCTGTAGTTTGGGACTGAGGGATGTGTGGGAGGACTCTGAGGAGGTTGGAGTTGTACTCACCTTGCTGAATGAATGAAATAATCTCCCCACTCTTCACAGAGGACGCATTTCCAACTCCCCATTCCTACCTCCTGCAGTGTTGCAGCTCTCTGCACTTGCCTGAGCAATTATCCTTTGTGTCTGTAGAGCTTGTCTGAAGTAGACACCAGGCAAGTGAATGCTTGCCTCCTTCAGGCCCCACCCATCATTACCACCAGACCAATAGCCAGGCTTAAGACTAAGCAAGCCGCAAAGGTGAAGTAGACTGTGTGGACCAAGCACATGCACACATGTATACACACACACACACACACACACACACACACACACACACACACACACAGTGTTATTAAATCAGCTTACACAATAGAATAGTCAACAACAGTCTCAAGCCTGAAAGACCAAGAGCCCAATGGTGGTTGAGTCGATGAGGTTAAGTGTCTCAGTAGGTCCAATTCTGTCACCAAAGCTTTGGAGTGTTCTTGAAGAGCCACTGGTCCTTAGCCCACATTGGAAGCTGACCAGAAAAGTTGCTTCTAATTTCAGCAGAGGAGTCAACAGTGGAACAGTGGGGTAAATGAACTCCTTAGCCAGAGGAAAAAGGAAAGGAAATCAAGTGAATAGTCTTCCCTTTCCCTCACGTGATGGTTTGAATGAGAATAGCCTTGAGAGGCCATTCTCTCCTGTTTGAGTGCTTGGTCCCTACTTAGTGGAACTGTTTGGGAAGGATTAGGAGGTGTGGCCTTCTCGGAGAAAGTGTGTTACCAGCGGTGGGCTTTGAGGTTTCAAAGGTCCTGGCCAGGCCCATTCTGTGTCTTGATCTCTGCCTGCTGCTTGCAGATTAGGATGTAAAGCTCTCGGCTACTGCTCCAGCACCACACACTTTCTGTTCTCCAGCACCATGATGATCATGGACTAACACTCTCAAGCTGTAATCAAGTCTCCAATTAAATGCTTTCTCATATAAGAGTTGCTTTGGTCATGGTGTCTACACAGCAATAGAATAGTAAGACACTTTTTTTTTTTTTTTTAAAATCTGGGCTGCTAAGGGAAGGTGCCACCCACATTCAGGATATGATAAAACAATTCCCCACAGGGTGTAGAAAATTTCTCAAGTGAGACTCCCTAGTCAGGTGATTCTAAATTGTGGCAAGTTGGCTTTTAGAACCAACTATCACAGGAGGTGAATAAGACCTCCTTTGGGGGTCCAGATAAGGTCTCTCCTGGGGATCACAGAGGCTCATGACCACTGTTCTTTGAGCTTCAGTATCTATCTGTCCCCGGCAGAGATACTGAAAGGTAAGCATGGCTAGACTCAGGGGTGGATGGCTCTGACCAGAGAGCCTCTGGATCTTGGCTGCTCCTGGCTCCTCTGTGGAGATGCTAGCCTCTGTCTTTACTCTCACTCAAGCCTGGCCTGGGATGGGAATCCAGGATCACTTTTTCAGGGTAGGAGTCTCCTGGGCCAGGTCAGGGTGTGGCTCTGAGCCATAGGCCCAGGGAACGCTGAGCCCCTTCCCACCCTGCTCTCACACAGGTAGGAATAAGCAATGGCCTTAGCTGTGTTGACAATAATGACAGGCACTGAGTGCTTCCTGTGCAACAATTCTTAGACATTGGGTCTGATATTATCTCAGTCTACCAGATGACGAGACCAAGGCACAGAGAGGCCGAGTCTTTTGCCCAAGGGTCACATAGGTGGTTCAAGGTAAGGCTGGGATTTGAACTCAGGAAGAAGACTGACTGCAGAGCCTATTTAAAAAAAATTCTTTGCCAGTCTTTAGTGCCTGTCTTTAGTTACAGAACACAGGAGACAGAGACAGATCTCTGAGGCCAGCCTAGTCAACAGAGTTCCAAGACATCCAGGACCACACCACAGAGAACACTTGTTTGGAAAATTTTTTTTCTTCAAAATTTTATGTGTATGGACAGTTTGTTGCATGTATGTCTCCAAACCATGTGTCTCTGAAGTGCCTGAAGAGGCCACAAGAGGGCACTGGGTCCTCTGGAACTGGAGTTGGACAGTTGTTAGTAGCCACGTGGGTGCTGGGAATCTGGGATCCTCTGGAGAAGCAAATAGTTCTTAACCATGGAGCCCCTGAACCTTAAAACAATTGATACAAAAAAGCAAAACTTACAGTCTATGCCTTATCTTGACTCTCTGGGCAGAGTGTGAGGGGTGCAGTGGGGGTGGGGCTGTTGTGATGACACTCTAACAGGTAGCAAGCACATGACTTCAGGGCACAGTCGCATCAGACCAAAACTCAGATAGCACTGTGCTCAACCAGCCAAGGCTGTTACAGTTCCTCCACATGGCCAGATGAGGGAGCCACATCCTTCCTGGAAAACATGTCAGTAAATCATCAGACCAGAGATGAGGCAGGCACCAGAGCTGGGCTCATGAGGACAACTGATCTGGGGGTACACGGCTCTCAGGGTTGCCTGCCAATAGCTCTCTGGCGTCCATCGATGGCTCTACGCCTCTTGGCTCAGCCAAATCATCTGGACCTTTTTGACGTTAGAATGCTTTCTGCCAAGCATGATAGGCAGCTACATTGCCCTCCCCGCACCCCCAGGGCATTTCAGGAGGTTCCATATTCTTATTTGTGGTTGTAAGCTTGTGGTCACCCTGGAGGAGTTTGTCAGCCTTGAGTTTCTGGCCCCCAGTGCCACCTGGTGGCCGTTCTTCTCATCAGGGACTTGTCTGAGCTTTCTACATGCCCAACAGATCATTTTTATGAATTAGGAGACAAGCTCCGAGGACATCTGTAAATCACCCCACAGAGCACTCTGGATTGAGAGGCTGGAGATGCCAGGCCCTCTGGGGTGGTCCACTGGCACTGGGGTGTGCGACAACTTAGTCTTTAGTGGAATTATGGGAAAAAGAGAGTCAAGGAGGCTTCCATTGCGTCTATACGTGAAAACAAGTCTGGCCTTGAAATTTATTCTAATAAACTAATCCCTGTCATGTTTTGTCATGTTTACATTTTGTTAATAAGACAGGCTCTCCCTACATAACCTAGCTGAGCATTGAACCTGCCGTTCTCTGGCTTCAACTCCTGGGTTGCTGGGGTTGGGGGCGTGCTGCCACATCTGTCTTAGCTGCCAGTTCTTCCAGTGTCAGTTGGCTCCTTCATATATTTTTTTTCACGACAGGGTTTCTCTGTGTAGCCCTGGCTGTCCTGGAACTCACCCTGTAGACCAGGCTGGCCTCAACTCAGAAATCTGCCTGCCTCTGCCTCCCGAGTGCTGGGATTAAAGGCATGTGCTACCACGCCCGGCCTCCTTCATATATATTTTTTAAACTTTATATTGACTTTCAACCTCCCCTGCAAAGAAAAGAAAAGAAAAAGAAAAAAGAAAAACAAACCAACAAAGCAACTGTCTCGTTGTGGAAGCAGTAGTGTGTCGCAGACGTCCCACTGTGGCCTACGCACTCTATGGTGTGGTTTTTTCTGAGTGCTGATTTTTAGTTGAGGGTCTGTGTTAATCACCATCCACCACAAAAAGAAGTTTCTCTAATGAGAGCCGAGAGATGTATATAAAAAGTCATTCGTTTAATGTGAGGTCCATTTAGCAGAATCTTATCAGTACGTTCTCCCCTGGGCTTGTGTCTTGTCCAGCCACAGATTCTTGACCTCATATGGGTTTCAACCTGTGGAGTGGACCTTAAATCCAACCAGAAGGTGGTTGGTTACTCTCATGACACTGACGCCACGGTTGCAACAGCGGGCGTGTCTTGTCAGGCCAGTCTTTACCATAGGCTTTTTATTTGTTAGCCCATGGTATCTAGTGGGGATATGGTTGCCCTGTTGTGGACATCTGAGGGTGTCTTGACTCTCCTTTACAGGGGAGAGCAGAGGCTTACAGAGGAAAAGGGACCTAGCTAAGGGTTCACACACAGAACCTGGAGCAGGCTTGACCTCCCAGGCCAGGCAGGTCCCTGAACCCGGCTCATCTCTGCTGTTAAACTCACTAGGTGTCCTCCCGGCTCTCCATACAGACTGGCTAACACTGGGCTGGTGTTTTGGCTTCTCTGAGTTTCATCTAGAAAATGAGAGAGCCCCTCCTGGTAATTCAGATGATTAAATAAGGAATGGGTGGTATTCCTCTCCAGTCTTCGGTTCAGAATCCCTCCAAAGGAGAGGTGGCTACCTCAGAACCAGGAAAGAAAATCCACAGACCCTATTCTCCAAAGCAGGCTGTCCACCTGGGCACACACATTCACGGGATAGGGACCCTGGCCCTCCACAGTGGCACCATCACAGTGTCTTTTCTTAGGTGGTACCATTCCTGCCTGCCTCCCTGTCTAGGCCAGCTATCCTAGCACACTTGGGCTAGGGGTTCCTTTGGCCTTACCTAGGGAAAGCCCCAGGGTCAGAAGGCTCATCTCTCTTGGCCATAGTCATTCCTCCTCAGAACCTGAGACCCTGAAACCCCAGACCCGCACTGTCCAGGCCTGGGACAGCAGATTAGACAGGTTGCTGGGAGCAGAGGCTGTTTCATGTGACCACAGTCCCTGCAGGAGCTTGCGGTTTTGAGTTTCTGTAAGCCCTGGGACCTAATGTTGAGAAAGGAAAGGGTGGGGACCATCCACTGTTGATCTTAGAATGATGGACAGGTAACCAGTAGTCTCACAGTCTCTGTCCAAAGCTGACATGGAGGGGACAGAGACTGGAGAAGTGGTGGGGAGGGGACTTCCTGCTATCATTGGTGCATGCAGGCTCAGACGCAGACTTCATTTGGAGGACAAAGACATGGCATCTCTTGACTGTGCTCAAGGCAGCTCACTGAATTTGGACAGGGTCTCATACAGCCCAGGCTGGCCTTGAGCTGACTGTGTAGCTGAGGATGACCTTAAACTTCTCAATCCTCCTGCCTCCACCTCCCAAGTCCTGCTAAGCTGCCCACTCACCACCTCAGCCACCAGAGTCCTTTCACACCACACCAGTTCTCAGCACCAGGAAGGGGAGAAAGCTATCATCTTCTGGTCCAGACAGGGAAACTGAAGGTTAGAGGGAGGGAGTACAGGGCACGGGAGGGGGGGGGAGAGGGGGGAGGAGGAAAAGGGTGGAGCCAGGGACCTCCTGCCTGTCCGGGGGACCTCCTGCCTATCCTGGAGTCTGTGTGTCTCAGTCTGCTCCATTCACACTGGCTTGGCCCCAGAGATTAAGGGGATTAGTTAAATCCCTGAGACTTGATCTGGGTTTATCAGAGGCGCCACTCTGGGGGCCTGGGGGCCTTGGGGGTGACTTGGCGTCCTATACCTCCGGGTCTGTCTCAGTGGCTTGGGACACCTGACTGCTGCCCTGGCTCATGGCCCACACATGTCTGAATCAGGCTTGTGGGGTTGAGAGGTGAGGGTCTGAGATGATGATGGCAGGGGGAGCCTTAGGGGTCACTTGTTTCTCTGATAGAGGCTTCCCCCAAAAGGCCTACCCCCTGTGCCTTGGTGGGCACACCAGCTGCACTGTGGCCTGTACTTTCCACTCCTGGACCATTGGCTTTGGCAGATGATAGGGAGCGTGCTGGAGGGAAGGGTGGGGAGTCAGCAAGCTTGGCCACCTGGGCAGGGCTGAGTGCAGTGTCTGCTGGCTGTGGCCTGTGTCGTCCTATCTGAGGAGGAGTCAATGCACTGCCCCCCAGGGTGGAACAGGCAAAGCCATTGTCTTCTCTTTGCACAGCTCCATAATGCCAGCTCCCCCACTCCCTGGAATCTTCTGTAACTGTGAAGAGTTGTGGAGGTGTCCTCAAGCAACTCAGGCCCTGGCAGGTCCCAGGTGACTGTCACCTACAGCACAGCTTGCTGACTG